>NC_056746.1:1207798953-1207841453 GCF_019279795.1 Protopterus annectens | reverse complement strand
GGAGTGGGACATGTAGCCTTAACTCACCATTGCATATACCATGGCAAATAGTGCAGACAGTCATGTATGTGACGAGGAAGTATGGGACAACATTAATGTAGAAAATAAATAGATGGCCGTCCAAGACGGATGATGACACATGTTGCAAACTGATAATAGAGGCTTCCTAGAAACATGCCACAACACTGAGGGAGTTGCAAGGATGTCTAGGAAGTACTGGTTGTGCAGTACCTGTGTCAACAATCACCTGGACTCTGCATAAGTGTAGCCTATGGGTTATGGTAATCAGATGGGAACGTTTCTTCACAGGAAACATCATCCAGGGCTCTCTACAGGCAGCATATGCAAAACATCAAAAAAGTCCCCCAAAGGCATGTGTTGCAATGTGTAAGTGTATATCAAGACCAAGTCCGAAATCTACAGACAGTATTAATAAAGGTGCATGTGCTGCACAAGCAACACCTCACTCCACCTCAGGCCTACCATCCCCATCTTCTACCTTGCTGGTGCCAGTGTACACCTGTATGTTTGCCATTCTTTAGCAGGAATTAGGCCTGTACACATGGTGTTCTGAATTTGGGACACTGCAAAATGATACTCATGTGTGGCCCATAGTTGTCAAGCATCTGCAAAAAGGCTTAGGATAAGGAGGGGTGTCATCCTGAAAAACAACAGTGAACTGAAGCAGACATCCAAAGCTCGCTAAGAGTGGCTTTATCTGCACACAGTCAAGGTCATGAATTGTGGCAGATATAAACCTGACTCCACAGCAATAGTGATGACACTGTGTGACCTCCAAAGGCTGTGCAAATGTGTAGACCTTGCAATCTGGCAGAGTAGGGGAACATTTGTAGGGCAGAGTGACCAAATATTGGCAAGTGCAGATGGACTATGATAGTATGCCACTTCCAGGAATAGTGACTGCTGTAGTACACTTAAATGATGCAACAAACCATCATGTGTAGGGTGTGTGCACTTATGCACCCACATATTGTATGCATTTCAATCAGCATCTGCACAAATAACACATTTGTTTGATACTGCATTTGATTGCACAGGTCATATGTCACATATCAGGTTTGTGTAATGTTAACATATGCAGTATTGTGGCCCCATGACATATCAGGAAAGAGGGTGTCATGTCAATAAGGGTGTGTACACTCCTCATAGCAACATTAAGCTTTGAAGATTGTTAGTGTAATTGTATTTTATTGCTTATACATGCACTGCTGATAATGAGATCTGCAAATCAGACATTAGGCATTCACTACTGACATCTGTCCTCATATCATCCCAGGTATGTGTTGGACAAATACATAGGGGTTGTGAGCAATAAAGCAAACATAACTGACACATATATACACATTCAGCAATGGTGTGTACACCTGTGAGGTATGGTGCACATTACATGCCAGGTTGCTGAACAGGTGCACAGCAATATTGTGTACATGGGTGCAGTGTGTTCCAGGGGAAGGGGCATCACCTAACACAACACATGCATCACAGAGGTGTATAATGTTGGTAACAGAGATTTACTATAGCTGCAGTTAATGCTGTTGAGTGCCATATGTCATGCATGTTGACAGTTATGCAATGAGAGATCTGTGTGTAATATCTTTCTGCAACCTCACCTGTAAGTGTGTGTGTGTGTGTGTGTGTGTGTGTGTGTGTGTGTGTGTGTGTGTGTGTGTGTGTGTGTGTGTGTGTACATTTAAGCAATGACATACAGGTCTTAAAGTGCAGTTCTTGTTTCCCCTCACAGGTGGCAAGGTGGGTCAGGGTCCCTCCTGCAGGCAAACTGATGTTAGTGTCCATACAGACTCTGACAATGATGATAGGTATAGTGAGGCACAGGCAGGGTTGTCAGGGGCTGAAGCTGTGCCATTGGTTGACATCCCACTGTTATCCACCCTAATCCCCAAACATAGTCATATTGCCTATACATACCCCATCACCAGTGGCCATAGATGAGGGACAGTTGTCGGGTGGTGGCATGAGATGGGACAGTGTGGTGACTATGGTAAGTGTGTCTGGACACAGCAGCCATAGTCGGATGACCGGCAAGGTATCACAAGGCAGATGTACAGGGGTGCTCATAGGAGGGCTGCTGGTCATCATGCCCCTGGCAGAAGTGCCACAGCAGGTGTCACCAGATGCATGTTTTAGACCATCATGGAGGCACAAACATGTATGGAATGTTATACCGGACAGGGTCTGAGGCTCTAGAGGGCTACTCATTCTGCTGTTATTGACAACATCCGTGATCTTGCAGGTGCCAACTATTATTTTGCAGAGGTCCTGGATAGACAGTTGGTTGAGATGGTGGGAATACTCGACCGTAGATTATCTATGCTTGAGCATATGGTGGGAGTAGGGCAACAGCCACATGGATGTAGGTCAGCAACACCAACAACTGGAGGTCTACATGGATATGCAACAAATCAGAGCTGCTCCTGTAGTGGCAGTACCATCACCAGCACTGCAGGGGTTGACGCTGTCCACACCACAACATAGCAGGTTGCATGCACATGACTGGTCCCAAGAGGGACCCAGATCAAGCAGACATTTGTCATTATTAGTGGAGAGTACCGTATCTGGCCTTGTACAAGGTAGTGCCTGTGGAACCCTGCCAGGCACAGTTCTCGTGTCCATGGCCAGAGACGGTGAACTGCACACCCTGCCATGTATGGTCTGCAGCTGTCCAACAAACTGCTGTATAGGGCAGCCACATGGCAGAACTGTGTGCATGCATACACACACATCACCAACACAGCTAGTCAGCCTCCTACCTACACACACCACATCTGCACAGCCCAATTACTAATGAAACTCGCTAATACACAAACATGATGTCAACCAAATGGCTCAGCCTAGGTCTCTGGCAAACCCACAACCCACCCTGTGCATATGATAATACCTATGCCACATCCCTGTCATCCATAACATTGATGCAGGGACAGTCTAATATGATTCTGATACACAGGGTGAATGTACTAAGTTGTACCAATGTAATGCTGTGTAACATGTTTTCAGCAGTAAAGTTTAATGCTTACATGTCAGGATGTGTAACTACCCAGCCATGATGCATTATAGCTGTTATTAACACTGACTAATTGTGGTCTCCATAATGTAATCAGTTTGTGTTGTAGGTGTCTATGTGTCAGCAGGATGTTGGTCTGCTGTTGTTTCCTACAAGGATATGGCACTACGGTGACACCTTGATTGTGCAATATCCTGGGTATAGCTGAATACAAGTATCAGGTCTGTATAACAGTTAATGCATGTGCCACATTGCTGATAGGTCTGAGGGGTGCATAAATGTGAGTGCATGGTGGCTGATGTCAGCAGCCCTTCTATCGTGGACAATGATAAGTGTACTGGTTGGTACACACCACATATTTGTGTATAACACACTCACACACACACACACACACACACACACACACACACACACACACACACACACACACACACACACACAGAGGTTTTGGTGTTGATGCAATACACAGATAATATTGTACACATGGATGTATGTATTTTTGCAGTGAACCCATTTTAGTCTATGTAATTCCACCAAGACAGAATAGGCACAGCATCACATCAGTAAATAATCAGTCTGCTAGTTTAATGTCATTGATGATGGCCCTGACCAGGTATATGTCCCCTTTCCCAGTGTAGTGCAATTCTCAACTTGGTAAACATGGGTGCTCTGGTGTGGGTGGTATAACCCTTCCCTTTGGAGGGTGTGGGTGTAGAACTACAGATAGTGTGATTGACAACTACTTAACCTGTTAACATAAATGGCACAGTATTACCGCCGATTAAACAGGGGGATACACACAATAACCCTAATGATAGTGGCTGTGTCCACAAAATCCACACCCAGATATATATACCAACCCCAGTATCGCTGTACAGCTATACAGTGGGGAACAGGACATTCACACATCTACTACTAGTTTTGATGGAATGAATTTCCACAAGATGATACCTTTGAAATGTTAGCATTTGCCAGTAAGTTCTCAGACAGATGACCTCCTGGGACATGTATTTTCTGCAAACTGAAGTAGATCCCCTCACATACACACCCACTCTTACTTGGCAACACTGAGAGTAGAACCCCTACCTAGGTACGTATTGCTGCTAATGTGTGTGGCCTTAATTGCACACACCACACAGCTTTTAGGATGATGTGTGCCCCAAGATTCTTGTTAAGTGAAGAACATCACCAGGCCTTGTACAGTATGGTAATGTGAGATGTACTGGTTGTTTATGAACAATCCATAGTGTGACATACTGTCATATGCACATTGACAAACACATAACAGTCATAGACACATTTGAGTGACCTGGGTTTATCAGTGCTAACTACCTTGTCAGTGAGTCCATTCTGTTACAGATAATTTGCACACAGGACATGCATAATTGGGCTGGATAGTGTAATCAGTTAACTGTATGGTTGATGCTGACAGTGGCCCCCCATACAGTGGACTTTGGGACATGTACTGGGGTACCATGGTGTAAAGACAGTATACCCATCACCCACCCCCAACATTGTATATTTTACTCACTGAAACCCATGATAATACTCTGACATACCCACAGTCACACATTGACAAGGACTGCAATACAACCCCTTGTCTATCTCAAGAGTGCTACTGCAGGGGATATGCATCTATTGCACATGCCACAGGGATAGTAGGGTGATGGTTTGTTATGACTCTCCTACTGTCAGCAAGATAATTATCCCTTATACTGTATGGCAAGGTGTATTGTATTTGGAGAATGTGGCCTCAGAATGCTGTATCCTACAAATATACACACTTGCACACATACACACACTTGTCAGGATTCAGAGGGTAACCCATGCCTATCTACCCATTTGTACAACAGTGTTATGCTGGTACTGCAAGCCCCAGATAGCCCATAGGGTGAAGAGTGTAACAAGGTACATGTAATGTCCATTACAACAGCAGCCATTTCTAACTATGGCACTGGAGGGTGTAGTGGGTTAAAAGGCCCTAAGGGTATTATCAACTGCAGGTTTACAAACACGCAGACATGGTTATTCTCAGTAATGCACACTGACACATTTGTCAGCACTGGGGTCCATAGGTGCAGGTGTTCCTAGGTGTGTACCAGGATATTGTCCATGGAGAGATGATAAGAGTAGGAGATATGGGTACAGTGGTATCTTGCCCCCTGCCATTTGTCAGCAGGCCATCTATCAACTGATGCTAAGTGAGTGATCCTCAGGATGAGAATAAAACACAACATGCAATCATCTGGTTGCCTCTTGCAGAGGGCCAGTGAGGTGCTCCAATTGACATGTATGCAACATATATTACATAACATGGTCAGTGTCTGTCTTGAAGACCTGTACCTAAGCATGTTTTGCTTACTGCAGTAGTGTAATTCAGGTATCCATGGCATGTGGTGCATACAGGATGGGGTTTCCTCAATGTGGCATTCATAACACAGCTGGGCAGACATGTCAGTGTCAGTCAAGCATAGATTGCCTGTTCATAGGTTCATAGGTTCATACTAGGCTATCTGTCCTGGGGCAATTATAAGCCTAGCCCAATTTTGTTTGGCTTACGCCATCCCTTGATTTGAGTATACTGTGCCCTTTTTACGGTTTAGTTTACTGTGCCTCTGTCTAATAGTGACACTGAAGTAATCCCCGGAACAAACCTACAATCCCCCATCCACTCATCAAGATTCTTCTTGAAAAGATTCACTGAGGTGCTCTGCCTAACATGAATTGGAATTCTATTCCAGAGCGAAGGGAGCCTCTGGGTTATGAATCTGTCCCTCCAGCAAATCCTATTTATTTCTGTGCTGAGGTTCAAGTCCCTCGAGCGTGTGACTCTAAGGGATTTAGATTTACTGAGGTGGAGCATGACCATTAATTCTGGATTGGACATAGCTTTATATGTCAGGCATAGATCTCCTCGAAGTAGGTGGTATGCAACTGAGTAGAGCTGGAGTTTTTTTAACCGAGCAGCATATGACATCTGTTTGAGTCCCTTGATCCTCTTGGTGAGGTACTTTTGGGGTCTTTCTAATTGCTGCAGGTGTCGGGTAAGGTACATCCCAAAAGGGATATGCAGCCAAGATGGATACCTGACATCTGCACATCTGTACAGAGGACAGACATCAGCTAGCCAACTGGTTATGCATTAGGATGAATGTTTTGACAGATAGATGTCTGACCCTGATAGGTATGCCATTACTACATGACAGCAGCCCTCAATGACCTGTCCTACACAGTAGTCTACAGTTAATATCCACATGTCAGATCAATATCGAGGAGAAAATACTTAGTGACACACAACTCACACACCAAGAATGCGATAGTCAGGACTCAGAGTCCGTCTTTGCATGCAGGGATGTTTGATTCTAGTACTACAATCTACGATCTACTCTTACTTGGGAAAGCACTGTTAACAGTAGTAATGTAAAGATACACTACATTCCAGTTTGACTGCATATAACCTGGGATACTACCTATGTATGAAACACATTCAAATGGAAAAGATTGTTGTACAAGCCATATATACTCAGGTGTCCCAGACAGTAGACTCACATCACTTGCTACTGTAATGACAGTACATAGAAGCATGATATGTAAATGTAATTAAATACAATTATTAAAGATGTTAGTACACTGCTATTTTATCAGACTAGAATGTGATCACTGGTTAACAGAGCTGAGCTATGCTTAGCAGGTGTAAGCATTGCTTAAATGCAAATGCTAAGCACATTTCAGCAGTGGTAAGCGAAGCCTACATGGTGTAAGTTCTTATTCATTTTACCGTATGGTAACAGTACTTACCCACTTAAAACTGCTCAAAATTGCCTTAACCTCTCCGCATCCAACAGTCCTTGTTCTGCCTACCAACAAAATAAACAGCCCTTGCAGGTGTTGAGCCCATGACCCTGTATACTATAGTCACAGTAGTTAACCACTAAGCCATCACAGCTCTAAAAACAGTTGTTGTTTTTTTCCAATATATCTGTCAGTACACATACTGAATAGTACTGAACAACTGCTTTGACATCTACAATTGTATAGAACCTGTTAGTGAAAATAGTGTTGAATCAGTATGTTGTTATATCTTTATAAACACATATCGGATAAATATGGTGGGATACATCTGGGAAGGTATATACAACACTCATGTTTACACATAACAAGGATAGTGATATATATTTATATATACATATGTAGATATATGTATACATGTACATACACATGGGTCTATGTTTATTTATCGAATTTACACTATGTTGAATGCCGTTTACTCGAGTATTCTTTGTCGAACGCACACAGCATCGAAAAGACAAACCAGCAAAACTTAAATGATCGACAAAGCACTTGTCCTATCATTGAGCTGGCAAGACTATATAGAGTAGAGTAACTGAAAAACGTTGTACATTGTACCCACACTAAAAATGGCTGATGTAGAATAACTGCTCCCAGGAGTACTTGGATGAGTGTATCTGACTACAGTATCTCAGAGAGGTAAAAAGATACTCAGATGGGATTAGCTATCATTTAGAAAGATCAACTAAAGTGAAGAACTATTGGTGTTGCACTCGAAAACTAACTAAGTGCAAGGGTCGAGCTATAACTGCTTGCGTAACTTCAGGAGAGGAGCTTCTTAAGTCTGTTGAACATGATCATGCAGGGGATCATGTACAAGTTGAGAAGTATTCAGTATGTCTGAATTTGAAACAGAGAGCTATGCTATCTCGGGACTCTCCTTGCATCATAGTTGATGCAATTACGTCAACCTCTTTGGAATACATGCCTAGTCTGCCTAGCAGACGTGTGCTTTTACAAGTTAGAAGGGTTCATTTGAAATGTAAAGGGAAACCTGGGAAAGCTGGTTTAACGTTATTAAATGTAGATGTGAGTGCTTATGCATTGAAAGATGGTGCATTTATTTACAAAAAGATAAAAGATAAAAGTAATGAAAATGTTGTGGTTGTATTTACTACTAAAAGTAATTTGAAGGGTTTAACACAATCTGATATGTGGTTAATGGATGGCACACACTTTGTTAGGGGAACAGTGTGCCATCAATTATACACAATTCATGCTTTAATAAAGTATGGTGTATATAGAAAGACTGTTCCTTTAGTCTTCTGTTTGATGACAAAATGTTTCAAAGGTTATAACTACATGTGGCATTGTGTATTTTCTTTGATAGAGGAACATGAGTTAACATGTTAAGTACGTTATTTGCTTTGCGATTTCGAAGTTGCTGCTATAAAGAGCATAAGGATGAATGTTAGTAATGTCACATGTATAGGATGTTTCTTTCATTTCGGTAAAAATATTTGGAGGAAAGTACAAAGTTTAGGTCTTGCTTTGTTGTAAAATACTGATCTGTCATTCCAACTTTGTATTAAACAATTGGCTGCTCTGGCGTTTTTACCAGAGAATGATGTCTTGACAACGTTTCAGGATCTGAAGAGTACATTTCCAGCTGAAGGTATGGAAGTGCTGAAATACTTCAGTGCGTGATACTTACTGGGTAAACCACAGTCATTTTCAACTAGATCTACTCATAAGATATAATTTCCTCCCTTGTTTCCTGTGCAATTCTGGAATATTTCAGTATTTAATAATTTATGTTTGCCAAGGACCCAAAATGCTATTGAGGCTTGGCATCATCATTTCAAATGCTTAACTGGTAAACATGTGTCAGATATTGATACTGTCATTACTGTTATAGTAAGGGAACAGAATTGTGTTGAAGAGTTACGGTTGAGAATGTCTACAGCTTGTCCTCCTTCTCCAAAGATAAGGAGTTTAATTTGCCGTGAACAGCAATTTCATGTGATTTCCAGTCACAGGGAAGAATACTCTAATTTGCAGTATATTACAGCGATCGCACACTTGTTGAAGATGTAAATTAGAGTAGTGCATTAATTTCGGAAATGGTTGGTATCTATATTTACTTGAGCACAGAGGATGGAGTTTTCATGTTTATGTTGTGTGGAATTGAGTTTGTTGTGTAATGGTTACACTGGGGTGTGTGTCTACATATGCTAAGTTCACTTTCGATATTTTGAGATTCATTGCTTTGTCTTTTCTATACTGTGTGCATTCGACAAAGCATACTCGGTTAAACGGCATTCGACATAGTGTAAATTCGATAAATAAACATAGACCCATACACATATATATTTAAAATATGTATTTATATGGGTCTACTTGAAAACACTGAATGCTGACAAAACCAATAACGAGATAACCGACACCGGAAGATCGACAACGGAGATGACCAATGATTGAAAATCCCGACGCTGAGAACACTGACATGTTAAGGTAAGTGTGTGATAGTGATGGATGTTAGGGTTAGGGTGCGGGTAAGGTGAGTGTGTGATAGTGACAGACTTTAAGGTTAGGGGTGGGTTAAGTGAGTTAGGGTTAGGGTGCGGTAAGGTAAGTGTGTGATAGTTATAGACTTTAGGGTTAGGGGCGGGTTAAGTGAGTTAGGGTTAGGGAGCGGGTTAGGTGAGTGTGCGATAGTTATGGACCTTAGGGTTAGGGTTTGGGTTAAGGTTAGTGCATAGATAGTTGTGTATGTAAGGTTTAGGGTAGGTTTGAGAGGTTTTTGGTCTGCTTGTGTTGTGTGTGTGTTTTAAGGAAAAGGTATTTGTTTTATTTTGTTGATTGTCGGGATAGTGGTTTGTCGGGCATGTGAAGTTTCGTGTTTTTGAACTTTTGGTTTTGTGATGTCAGTTATCACCTTGTCAGTGTTTTTGCATGTCGGTGTTTTCAAGTAGACCCTTTTATATAGATCTGTATATTGCTTTATATATATATATATATATATATATATATATATATATATATATATATATATATATATATATATATATATATATATATATATATATATATATATATATATATATATAGATCTATCTGTAAATATATATATATATATATATATATATATATATATATATATACGTGTGTGTGTGTGTGTGTGTGTGTGTGTGTGTGTGTGTGTGTGTGAACAACACCATGCTCACATGTGCCACTCACACACTAACCCTACATATACTAGGCCAGCAGACAGTGTAGTCTGATGCCTGACTGTGGTATAGGACATGTGTCAGTCTGGCCCTACAAACATGTACGCCAATAAAGTATCATACACTGGAGCAGCATGCAACATCAGATAGAACAGGACCAAGAACAATGACATCTACCACAGTCTGTACATAGGCCAAGTTACATATTCACAATACACACTCTGTCAACCATCACCATAAGTACACAGACCTCACTACTGTACATACTAAAACAGAATGTCCAGGTTTTGTCCTCAAATATAAGGCCTACTATACATAACATGTCTAGCAGTCTGATATCTCACTGGCTTGTTATCAGGTATGCTGTCAGTAAATAATGATGTACTGAACATATGCACCTCTTACTGCATGACATATGTACAAATGTTGACAGACTTGGGGTTGGAGGTACAAACACAGGGCCAATATTGACATGTTACTGTGATAAACTCATACATTTACTGGTGTAACAGGGTTTGTTGTGACATATGTCTTCTGAGGGATATGAAGTCAGTAACTCACATGGATGTCACGATGTACTGACTGGAATCATCAGAGTATGCTACTGCATTTCTAAAGATAGGAAATGTGTGAGTAACACAACACATGTAAGACTCCAAACTCTGGCCAGTCTGCAGATAGCCCTACAGGTGAGAGTTTCCTCATCCACAAAACACTGTCATGCCATATTTTAAATCCTGTAGAACAGCCATATCCATACACACCCTGTTAAACCAACATTACTTTAAATGTAGAAGAGTGATACTTACAGTCTGTTCCCATGTCTGGAACATCCCCCTCCTGTTTGTTGGTCTGTCTCCACACTGTATGCTGTAAGAAGTGTTTCCAACTACCCTCTGTGATGCTGTTTGTCAAACACCCACATGAAGTCCTGCTCACAGTGAAGGAAAAGGGCCAACACCCACATGAAGTGCTTAGTTATAGGAGTGTGTTTCCATGCAATTGGCTATAGTAATTATACCACAGTTGTTCCACATGCAATTAGCAAGTGGAGGACTGCAGTTTGTGCACAGGCCATCAGCTCATCATGAGCATCACTTACAAAACTCAAGCTGCTGCCTAAGCAAAGCAGATGTACTTTTCCACATCCACCAGAGAAGGAGTGAGAGAAAGAGAAAGACAGAGACAAAGTAAGAAAGGAAGGAAGTAGGGGAGTAAGAGCCAAGCATGTTTGTGCATGATCCATCGGTGGAGAGTTGTATCTGGGCATTATAATGGTTGCCTATACAGTGTACTAATCCATACTGTCACATGGTAATTGCACATGGCTGTACACTTTTATGGCTGAGGATTGTCTACAGCAATCTCTACAGTGTTTGGAAAATGTTGGCCTTGTAATGTCGACAATGGGACATGTAGCTCTTCAATATAATTATGTAGCAAAACCCACACTGCAATGGATCCTATCATTACACAATCACCCAAACACTCACACAGGACACTGATGACACACATACAAACACACACTTACCAGTACTGAGTTTCAAACCCCCTACCTGACAATGTATTGCTATTATATTGTTATGCAGTTATTGCACGCACTTACATGTTGGAGAGCTGTCCAAAGGTATCTTTGAAGGTGAGTGACATCAGCAACAGTGATAAAGGAGGGATAAGGTAACTGTAGTACATGTGACTCTCCACAAAGGCAGGGGTCAAAGAAGACACACCCACGCTCTCTCAGGAAATCACATAGATTATTACAGGTGGCAGGGTCAGGATTAGAACTCCTCCCTAACTAATTTGCTATACTACAATATTTTGCAATTATCACACATGTCACAGAGCTTATCTGACTGACATATGGCCAAAGGGTTATTTCAAGGTGACTGACATCAGCAGACATGCTACAGTAGGGCAATGGGAGGTGTAGTGAGTGTGAATGGCTTCAAAATCATTAATCTCCACACACACACACACACACACACACACACACACACACACACACACACACACACACACACACACGCACACACACACATACATTTGCCAGTACTGATGCATGGGTTTATTACTGCACAGGTGTGTAGTAGGTGACTGTACCTGAAGGCTGTACAAGGCTGGCCAAAGAGAATATCTTGGCATCAGACCGCATGACAATGGTCTCCAGTGTTGCTCAGGGGTGTAGTCCCTGGATTGGCCCTCACAGGTGGCTATTGTATTCACCATCCACCTATCTGGGTTACTATTGTTGGTGGCCAGTGCTTTGCAGTGCTTGCCATGTATGTGATCTATATTCCATAACATGGACAGTGTCTGGGTTGTGCACATGTTACATATGCATGTTCTGTGACATGTGGAAGTGTACTTGAGGTCTCTGGGACATGTTGTGTGGACAGATTGTTATCTTCTGATGTGGCATTCGTGACCTCATTTGGTGAGATCTGGCTATGGAACTGAGGTCATGCTTGCACATACATTGACAGCATGATACAGGTATTTAGTGGAGTTAGTGGCATCTGCCCATACAGGGCATGTGTATAAGGCATGGTATTCCCTTTGTGGGTTACATTTGCAGACTCTAAATTTGTTGCAGGTGTCCAGTGGGGAAAATAGCAAAAAGACCACTGTAAGCATTTATTTGCCTATTGTAGGGATGGAACAGGGTGCCATGTCCTTTTACTTGCTGGATAACACACACTCAATTGATGTTACACATCACAGTTCATGCCGATGTTCATGGCACTGTTGTGGTCAACAGGCATGTGGTCCACTGCTTTCACACCGTGGTTACGATCTGTGGGTAATATGCAGGGAACTACCAATATAGTGGTAGTTTCCTAGCCAAGTGTGTTTGTGTATGAGACATGGGTGGAGAGTGCTCTCTGATTAATACAAAGGTTGCCTATATTGTTCACCAATCCATAATGTCACATGTAGGGCTATGGATTGTCCTCACCAGCCTCTCTGGTATTTGACATCTGTTGTCCTCGTAAGCTGGACATTGTGACATATAGTAGGTCCTCAATATAATAGTTTAGCAAAATCCTCCCCACAATGCATCCTGTCATTACACAATCACAGCACCCTCCACACAGAATACTGATGACAGACACACACAGTTGTCAGTACTGAGATTCAAACCTCTACCTAGCTATGTATTGCTACTATACTGTACCACATTTATCGCACATGCCACAGAGCTTATTAGATGGATGCTGTCCCAAGGTGCTTCTAAGGTGAGGAACATCACCAACCCTTGTAAATGCTGGCATTGGGTGATGTAGTGGGTGAGAGATACCAAAAATCATTTTACCCTAATCACACATTTACATTTGCAAAGGGGGAGGTTCAAACCTCTATTTAACAATCTTTATGGATCATTATGCTACACATTTACCATATGCATCACTGACCTGACATGGTTTTGGCTTTGCAACAGGTACTTGTAAGGTGGATGACATCTGCAGGATGGATGATATCTGCAGGACTACTAAAGTCAGGCTCTGAGATGTGCACTGGCTGTAAATGGGGCCAAAATCTTTGGGGTACACACAAACAAACACTTACCACAGATGATATTCAAACCCATAGCTGTGTAGTTACTACTACTACTACATTGTTCCAAATTTATAACACACACCACAGAGTTTATAGGGTTAGCCCTTGTCCAAAGGTGTATTTCAAGGTAAATGATATCAGCAGGCTTGCTAAAGTATGGAAATGGGAGGCATAGTGACTGTGAATGGCCTCAGAATCATTAGTCTCTACACACAGAATTTCACAGTTGCCATGCCTGGGGTTAGAAGTCCCACCTAACTAGTATGATGTATCATAGCATTATACAGTTATCACATGTGACATGGAGCTTAGAGAGCTAGCCTTTTTTCAAAGGTGTATTTCAAGGTGAATGACATTATCAGGCTTGCTAAAGTAGGGCAATGGGAGGTGTGGTGACTGGCCTCAAAACCACTAATCTCTACACACAAACACACATACACATAGAGTTTTACAGTTGCCATGTCTGGGATTAGAACTCCTACCTACCTAGTATGTCACACTATAGCATTATGCAGTCATTACACACACCATGGAGCTTATAGGGCTAGCCCTTGTCCAAAGGTGTATTTCAAGGTGAATGACATCAGCAGGCTTGCTTAAGTAGGGCAATGGGAGGTATAGTGATTGTGAATGGCCTGAAAACCATTGATCCCTACACCCGCAAACACACACACACACACACACACACACACACACACACACACACACACACACACACACACACACACACACACAGCTGCATTGTCTGGGATTAGAACTCCTACTTAGCTAGGACATCACACTATAGCATTATGCATTTAGTGCATGCACCATGGAGCTTACAAGGCTGAACCTTGCCAAAGTGGTGTTTCAGGATGACTGATATCAGCAGGTTTGCTAAAGTAGGGCAATGGAAGGTGTAGTAACTATGAATGGCCTCAAAATCATTGATCTCTACACACACACACACACACACACACACACACACACACACACACACACACACACACACACACACACACACACACACACACACACACACAGTTGCCATACCTGGAATTAGAACTCCTATCTAACTAGTATGTTATGATATAGCATTACACAGTTATTGCATGCAGCACAGAGATTAGAGGGCTGAGTCCTGTCCAAACAGGTATTTCAAGGTGACTGACATCAGCAGGCATGCTAAAGTTGGGCAATGGGAGGTGTAGTGACTGTGAATGGGCTCAAAATCATTGATTCCTACACACACACACACACACACACACACACACACACACACACACACACACACACACACACACACACACACACACACACACACATTTTCCATGGCTGGGATTAGAACTTCTACCTCACTAGTACATCACACTGCAGTATTATACAGTTAGTGCACGCACCACAGTGCTTACAAAGCGGAACCTTCTCCAAAGAGGTATTTCAAAGTGGCTAACATCCGCAGGTTTGCTAAAGTAGGGCAATGGGAGGTGTAGTTACTGTGAATGGCCTCAAAATTATTGATCCCTACACACACACACACACACACACACACACACACACACACACACACACACACACACACTGTTGCCATACCTGTGATTAGAACCCCTAACTTGTATGTCACACTACAGCATTACACAGTTAGTGCATGCACCACAAAGATTATAGGGCTGACTCCTCTCCAAAGGGGTATTTCAAGGTGACTGACATCAGCAGGCTTGCTAAAGTAGAGCAATGGGGAGTGCAGTGCATGTGAATGGACCATAAACCATTCCTCTGGAAATACACACACGACAGTCACACACAACTTTACATTTGACAGGACTGGGTATATGACTGCTAGATGAATACTGATTTGTCCTGTCATATTACACAGTTATTACAAGCACCACAGGCACTATAGTGCTGAGGGCTACCAGAAGCAAATGTCTACAGTGATAGACTTGGCACATCATGTGATATTGGCAAATTAGATGTGTGGTGGGTGGTACAGGCCTCATGATGAGAAGCACTTTGTCACTGTCTGTCATATTATAGTGTGTTGGCCTTGGATATATGTGTGTATTCCTATCCAATGTGTGTGTGCAAAGAATGAATGGTGTGCAATGTGGTGTGTGAGCACAGAAATCTGCGACTGATGGATATGTATAGTCCACTGTTGTTGTCAGACATGGGTTTCATTTCTCTAAGTGTGGGAGCATACCCAGTATGACCTTCTGTATTGAATGTGTGAAGCCTTTACAGGTAGGTTGTACTCCAATGCAGGAATTTGTGTTCTACACCTACAGCTAGCAAACTGTTTCTACAGGATATCTGTAGATAGGTTGACAATATGGAGTCACAATGGGCAAAGGATAGTGCTATACTGTAACTATTGTGTCTGTGCTGCTTGTGCTACGTGGTTTTGGTGTTAGCAGAGATATTCAGATATATGTACTCTTTTACACTGTGATGTATTATGTCATCAACTACTGACAGATATACTTATTTGCTCACGGTAATTTCCTGGGGAATACAAGATGAATGAAGCTGTGTCCAGTATAGGTCTACAGCCTACATATTGTTCCACACTCATGCCATTTTGGAGGGGGAGCCACAGACACTTGCTAATGGGTCTGTGTAAATGGTCCACCACCTTGGTACTGTGGTGGCTGAGGATCCCCTCTTGTACATCTATCGACGTGACAGAATGGCCATATCCTGCTGTGGCCATACCTCTCAGCTGTATAGATTCACACAGGTTACCCATCTTGTCAGTTCCCCTTCACATTGTGGTTTATGAGCAGATTTGTAGCCACTCATTACTGGGTTTGCAGGCAGGGGTAGTATGGGCACACATCAAAGTTTCAGACTTCACACACTCCATGGTGTCCATGCTTCTAGACGGTTTACCTTCATATGTCCATAAATTACATATGCGAATGCACTATTGTGTGACTCAAAACTGTGAGAAACGTAACGTCACCAAAGTTCGAAAATCAAAATCTGGAAAAACAGATTTGATGATTTTCTAACAAAAAATGCAAATACATATCATAATGCAGGCACCCTCCACACCCCCCTACTTTAATGTACTAACTCCGAGATCGCACTACAGTGGGGAAAGGGACCATTTCCCTATCCCCACTATAGTGCAATCTGTACCAAAAGGCTGAATTTGCAATGAACGAATGCCAATGTGCATTCGCTCATCGTACATTTGGACAATTTTTTTTTGATTTTGTGGATATTTGGGAACCTCCTTTTGACCTTCTTGTAACTGCCCATGCGCATCACGCACATATGAAGGTAAACCTTTCTACACCCCTCCTGTTATTCTATCCTCTTCCTAACATTATGCGAGTGATATCTGAAATTTATCCCTATAGTTGTCCCTTCATCACAGTGGTATTTAAGGGTTGGTCCACAGTTCATGCAGTAGGCCATGGTGGGTATGCTACTGGGATTTGTCGACATGACCTTCCATTTGTGTTCTGTGGACTGTGTTATTTTGTTATTTGGGACCCCATGAGATAACATACATATGTAGTACAGGTGAGGCACAGGCCTTTGACAGAGGACTGTAGGGCATTTGGTAGTGAAGCAGACCATCTGTAGCAGTTCAGTGCAATCTGTCACTCCTACAGTTCCAGTCTGCAAGCCACTGGTTTCCCCTGGGATGACAGGGAAGGTGTGTGAGGTGTTAATGGCAATAGTTCATGTCCTTATTAATCCATTGGTGTGGATGCTGGCAGGGTACTGCATATAGCTACAAACACACCTACATGGGACAACTCTTCAGCATGCAGCATTCTGTGAGTATTCCCATACAGAAGTTGGGGTCATACTCTACTCATTCATAACAGCAGGGATATAACATGTGATGAACTTGTGGCTGATGGTGGGATGAGCTGAGTGCATGTGTGATATGGAAGTTTCTTCCAGCATACTCACAGATATACCTGGGACATTCCCCTTATGCTGGCTTGTGCAGGGACATTGGCAGTTTCTCATTACTTCATAACTGTGCCTTTTGTGGTCTGCCAGTGATTGGCCAGAATACATCAGCATTTCCATACTACACAGACAACTAACGTTCTGCTAACCTGTATTTACAATTCCAAAGGTGTGTGCATTTGACAGCTATATTTTATATACTCTGTCTAGGGTATTTCCACCTGTGTACTGTGTGTATGTCTAGGCCCACATTCATGGCATGTCCATCTTTCAGATGGTGACAGATATTACATCCGAACAATGAGTATGGATGAATGCTGGATTGGGTCTTGCTGGGATGCATTGTGGTTGGCACTGCAGTTGTCAGAACATGGCCCTGTCATCAACAGTACTGGCCATAGGCCACCAGGACACAAACCTCCATGCCTATATGCTGACCATTTCCACACTATATACAACACACAACAACGTAACACACAGAGCCCTGCATATTGTACATGTGCAACAATCTATCCTGCTAATTGGGCCAGCTCAGGTAATCTGTGCTCTACTATTATTAAACCCACATGTACATGTTAATACATTTCTACATAGGATTGTGGGGGGGGGGCACAGCTGACAACTATAAACATTTTCTATGACTGCACTCGTATTTCAGGTACTGTGTTATGTGTTGGCTTCCATTTTGTTTTGTATTCTGACCTATCATGCAGAGTAGAGGCATATCAGTGGAGTACAGATCTTAGGTTTATTCACCTACATTTCAGTTTTAGACTAACATCCAACTGCCTGACCTGTTCTAGTCCATCTGTGTAGGTCTGGAGGGGGGCTGTTCTCCATTGCCATTCATTGGAGGCATTAGCACAGCCTTTATTCATGGTCATCTACACCTGTCCTACTGTCTGAAACTGTTGTTGGGTATGTGAGCCTCACTGATGTGCTTATGTGTGTCCTATGGACACACATTTGGCCCACCACATGACCTGTGGGATTTGTCACCTTGTCTAGTACTGCCTACTTTATTGACACCAGTATTTGTTATGGATTTCATGCTGCCCATATAGGTATTTACTATCTGTTGCCATCCCATTCAGCCACCCGATTCCCTTGCATGCTCACATCCATACTATAGATATAAGTTGCACAACATACTACTCCATTCAACAATTGATAGGGAGAGCGACTTACCTTGTGGCTGTGCCAGTACTAAGGATGGTGCTGGAGGGCTGTCTATGTCAGATGCACATAGTACACTCCCTATACATGGTAAATCACAGGTAGTGTCATGTTTGGCATCCCTTTTACTGTATGTGTGAGTCAGAGAGAGTTGTCATTCCCTGGGTTCCTACCATGTCAGTGTATATACTATGCATTGCCTCTTTGCCAAAGCCTGGGCATACTGGGCATGCCTCCTTCTGCCTACAGGGGCAGGCTCAGGTTGTTCCTCCTCCGAGTTACTCTGTGGTTGTGCTGGCCTTGGCAATGATAGGTGGGCTGTGTGGCCCTGACCCATGCTGTTCCTGCTGCAGCTGTTGCTGCAGGATCATACTGCGTAGCATGGCACATACAATGAAAATGTTTGTACATGTAGCTGGAGAGTACCAGATATGTCCAGGCACTGAAACTTTGACTTGAGTATCCCAAACATGCGCGCTATTATGATTCTGGTTTGCACATGTGCCTCATTATGGAGTTCTTGTTCAGGTGTGTGTGCATTTCTGATGAGTGTCATCAGCCACGGCTCCAGTGCGTAATCAGCATCCCCCACTAGGTGGCCATATGGGATGTACCCACTGGCAAATCTCTGGTACAGCTGCATCATATGCCAGATGTGGGAGTCATGATAGCTTCCAGGGCTGCCAGCACACACATTCATTATAATGCCCTGGGCATCGCATATGACCTGGCAGCTGATGGAGGGGAAGCCCTTGCAGTTTATGTAGACCCTATCTCGCTCGCCGGCTGGTGTTTAGATGTGTATGTGCGTGCAGTCTATAGAACCCACTACCTCATGGTATTCTGCTATTTGGTGGAAGAGAAGCATATTGCCGGTCAACGCCTCATGAATGTTGAGGAGATATATGTGCTCATCGGCATGTGCTGACATGGCATCCAGGAACTGGTGGTGTTCCCTGGATGCTGATGCATGTGAGATCCCCATGATATCCCCAGTTGGCTTTTGGAAGGTACCTGTGGCTAGTATTCTTAAGCCTACACATACCTTGGTATCCACTGGGATGGATGTTGGTTTCTGTTGGTTCTGTGTGTGAGGCATGGCCGGCACAGCTCAACAATTTGCTGTAGGTGGTCCCTGTCCACCCTATAGCATTCCACTATCCACAGCTCATGTAGCCCCTGGTAGGTTACCCTGGTTCTGCACACTCTTCTCCTTCTCCTCACTGTGGGTTGGTCGTCAGCATTCTCATCCTCACCACCCTCAGCCTCTTCCACATATTGATGTATGAGAGCGAGAGCAGCCCCTACCATTTTGTTTGTTTTGTTAGGTAAATTTCCCCGTTTGTGTACACCGGTGGTGTAGAGTTTGTGGGAAAACCCAGAGTGAAAGGTGCTTGCACTGGGCTGGGTTGCTGCCTGTGTAATTGGCTGATTCTGATACATTTCACCTGCTAGCTATGCTAGTTCTCCTTGATTACCTTCCTACTGCTGTTTTCCCTTCCCATTGCCTTACCGTTTAACCACCGAGGTGCGCCACGCAAACCCAGTGCTCAGATGTGAACAGAACAGCTATTTCCTGTTTTTTTGTTTTTGTTTAAAACCTGGTGCATGGTGTGCACACCCGTTTAGGCAATGTAAATACTGCTAGGCATCTTCAGATACAGCCCCTTCCTTAGCTGTGCTTAGCTAAGGGCAAACATGGGTCACTGTGCTCAAATAAGCTTACAGCAGTCTTCACACTCCCCCTCATGAGGTCATCTAGATTTTAGGCTTAGACCATGGTGTTATTGCACCTGCATGGTTGGGTGGAAGCTACTACTGAGGGGAAATCTGTGATTCAGTATCATTCCCCTCATTTGTATAGAACTGACTGCTAATGCATGGTTACAAAACTGACAGTGAGCCTTACCCCTTAGCAACCACTATTCCATGGTCTTGTTGTGTTAGGCATGCCATTGACTAGTATGGCAAAATTATGATTTTGGTTTAAAAGCTTATTTCCAGCTTTTTTTCTTATTTTCAGGCCTGTCCCATTTGCACACTGCTGCCCTATGCTTAAACCTCCAAAATCAGCCAAAAAAAAAGGTATTTTTTTATAATTTTGAAACTATTTTTCATGCCTATGGCCATATATTTGGCCATTGGCATGCCTAAACATTATAATAAATGCTATTTTACAAGCTGTCATGCCTCCATTTTGTAGTTTGCAGAAATGTATTCAGCTACTGGCTGAATACATTTCTGCACTCTACACTATTCCTGCAAGGATGCCTGCCTGCTTCCTGGATTGCTAATTCACCTCATTTGCATGGTTTTCTCCAGCAAATGCAGTAATTAGCATACAGGGCTGTGTCCATGCAGGAATAGTGCAGGAGCTCTTGTGCACGTCCCGGGAGCTCGTTCCTGGATTGCACATTGGCCATATTGCCTGCAGCAGCTCTTGCACTATTCCTGCACACGTGCAGAGCTTGCTGAATCCTGGGCAATGTGTCAATAATGCCAGGGCTGTGTGAGGCATTAAGTCTATTTCTAGCATTCTGAAAATTAAAGCAGCCTGTATATAAAATTATATTGCATTCTTACATTAAAATGTATTAATATAATTTTGTCTACTTAATTTTAGCTTTATCTTATATTATTTTTTAAGTGATTATTTATTTGTTGACTATTGAAATGTATTTCCTTCTTAGGGTAATTATACAGACAGTAATTTTTAATGGTGTATTTATTTATTTATTTCATTAGGTATATTTATTTATACATTTATTACACATAGTTTTTACCATTTGAACACTATTTATCAGTGGCATCTTTATAAATATATATATGGGTCTACTTTCATTCGCTGAAAACTCATTTCACTGAATTTTAATTCACCCTCAAAAAATCGCTGAAAGCTGAAATCACTGAAAACGTATTTCACTGAATGTAAGTACTGTTGGGCAAATAAAATGTATATGCCCTTTTCCCCACTGTAGTGTGATCCTGGAGTTAATATATATAGTTAGGGGGGTGTGGTGGGCACAGCTACCAACATTGGGGGGTGTGGGGGGTGTAGCTTCCAGCCTGCTTAGCTTTTATATTTATGAATCTCATTTCACTGAAAGCTAACAATATAAAACCAAAAGTAGGCGGGGGATTACACCCCTCACACCCCACACTATGGGGGGCTGTGTCCCACACCCCCCTAACTATATATATATATACTAATGCCAAGATCACACTACAGTGGAGAAAATGGCATGCATGTTGTATTTGCCCAACAGTACTCACATTCAGTGAAGTGTGATTCAGTGAAATGAGTTTTCAGTGATTTGAGCTTTCAGCGATTTGGTGTGAGTGTTTTGAAATTCCGTGAAATGAGTTTTCAGTGAATGAAAGTAGACCTATATATATATATATATATATATATATATATATATATATATATATATATATATATATATATATATATATATATATATATATATAGGTACAATTAATGTTTTTTAGTTGGTAGTTACTAGGCTTTTTAATTAGTTAAATGTGTTTCATCTGTAAATGATGGGGTAATCTGTTCACTGCTATATGAGTGGGTGCTTTTCTGTATCAATCCTGTTACTCTGATGAAGTCTTAGTAAAAAGACAAAAGCACTCAGGATTGTATTGGTACAATAAAGCTCTTGGTGGTGGTCAGAGACAGTGGCTAGGTATTATTTTTATGTTTCTGCATATTGTCGAGGCAGAACAGACTATATTGGGAGACATCAGTGAAGTTGTCCTAGACTGTGTTAGTGCTTTCAACAGTGTTATAAACATAGCTGCTCATATTATTGAATTGCCAGTTTACTGGGATATATTTTTTGCGGCTGTTAAATGTTTGGCATTATGACCTATGTTGTTTCTCTTTCTTCATGTTATTATTTTGGCGAGATAGGAATATGTAGAGCTAATGTGCTTGTTTTCATACAGTGATACAACAGTCTGAATGTGTATGGATACCTGTGCCAATTGTGACCTGAGTTAATGATCCCTGTTGTGACATATTTGCATATGCTCATATTGTAATATATTATGATAATAGCATTAATGTCTGATGTTCAGTTGCATCTAGTGGGTAATTGCCATTAGATGCAATCTGTGCTGCTGTGGCAGGGCAACACCTGATCATCAATGTTTAATCCATGTACTCATGTACATGTGGGTTGTCATGACTCAAAGTTGTGAGTCAGATGCTGCCATGTTACCTGGGCCTGCACTTGTGGTCGCACTCTACATTGCCTACACCTGTGTCTCCTGCCCCTATGTCCTCTTGCTCATCCGCTGATACCTATGGGATGTCCTTTTCAGACATCAGGAGCTCTTGGGGTAGTTCACACACACCTGCAACTGGAAGACTGTCATGTGATCTGGTTAACATGTTGCACAGCACGGCGCACATCATTATCATCTTTGCTGCTTTCTCATGTGTACTGCAGTGCTCCCTGGTTATGTCCAGACATCTGAAACTAACTTTCAGTATGCCAAACACAATCTCTGTGGTGTTTCTGGTTGCTGCATGTGCTTTGTTGTAAGCCTCCTGTGCAGGGTTGGATGGTTCTCTATATGGGGTCCTTAGCTATGGCTCAAGTGGTTAACCGCAGTCATCTGCTGTGGGGAGTGAAACAAATTTGGTCCTTTACTTACCTCATGGTAGAAGTCTTAGTAGTAGTCCCTCGGGTCTTCCACCTTGCGGGAATGAAGTCCTTGGTCCACTTCCTCTCCATATGGCAGAATCATGGACTTTTCCAGGGTGTGTTGCCATCATGTCTATTATGCTGCCATCTGCTGCACACACACAACCTGGCAGTTCATGGATGGCCAGCCATTTCTGTTTATGTATCAGTCTGCTTCAGAATGTGCTGGTGTCTTGACAGGTATGTGTGTGCAATCTATTGCACTGAGTACATGGGTGAAGTTTGCGATGCAGTAAAACTTGTGCATTACAGTTCTCTGCTCCACAGGGGTGGATGGAAACTGCAAGCAGTGATCCTCCTTGCTGCACATTGCTTCTAGGTATTTTCCCAGGATATAGCTGGCAGCTGTCTGTGACACTCTCATAGTGTCCATCATGTGTCTCTGGAATGTTCCAGATGCAAGTACACCCAGGCTGGGGTTTCTTTACAGTTTCTGCACAGACATGTGTGGGGCACACATGTGGCAGACAGCCTGACCCAGTTGTCTGTCTATCCCGTATCTGTCAGTTTTTTGCTGGTGTGATAACTGGTTTTGTTGCTGCCTTGCTCTGTGTCTAGCTGACTGCCTTCTAGGATGCTCAGCATCATTTATGGCTTGTATAAATGCTGCCTGTTGAAGTTCATTAACAGCATGTTTCATTTTTATATATTTTTTGTTCTTTTGCTATGGATTTCACAAAAAATCATATTATTCTCATTAATTCCTTGGGGTCCTTAAAGCATACACTGAGGATTTCATAACTGGAGTCGACGCAGTAGTTTCTCGCATTTAAATTGCGCTGTGTGCACACAATTTGTTTTGGAATCAGAACAGTGTGCATGGAATACCTAATTATCTTACTGTAAATATCTAAGTACTTGGACTGCATTCAGAGTGTCAGAGTGTCTTCTGCAATCACATCAGCAGCAAATGCACTGAAGTCTTTCTTTCCGCATGTTAAATCATCTGCAAATAGCTTGCATAAGCTTTACAGAATCTGGCCCAGTGTCTTTCATCCACAGAATGCAGTCTCTCTCCTCTCTCTAAAAGATGAGCTGTCTCTAGAGAAAAAAGAAAGAATATCAGATGACATTATGAGGGTCCTTCAAGAATGTGAAATGCTCAATTTGTCTTATGCACTATTGCAGCATTGTGATGTGCTGTGGTCGTTTTTCACTCTCAGATTTTGGAGTTCCACAAAGAAACCACAGAATTAAAAAAAAAAAAAACATGCATACTTGCAAAAAAATGAGGAAACTTCTGGGTTGATTGCATTGTAAGAGACAGTATAAAAACAAATTATGTTGAACAAATTTAGCAAAATTATGAGGAATAAACTTGGTGAGAAAAATGTAATGCGGAAAAAATAGTTTGCAAAATGAAATAGAAGACATTTCTATAAGCAATAATTTTTGAGAGATGCACACTGACACACACATACAGACACATGCAGACACAGTAAGCACATGCAGACAAACATGCACACAAACACAGACTCACATATACATTCAGATTCTAAAATCTGAAAGTGAGCATCCATAGTACAAAGCAAGTAACTTTTTCTCAAGAAAGAGAATGAGTAAGACACTTTCCATGAAAATTCCTAGATTTGCTGCACATTTACTGTAGCAAACTATAAGGCATTTCTTACATGTAGCTTTGTTCCCACAACAGGTACAAGTCTCTTTAGTGGAGGAGACTACATCCCCTTCATGCCCTGTACTAGCGACTAGTCCAGTAAGTGCAGATTCACACCTCTTGCATGGCTCACAGTTTTAGCTGCTCATTCTGCTGTAGCAATCAGTTGTTGCTAAGTGCACAGCAGGATTTCAACCCAGAAATGAGGTTAATTTTACATATGATTTTTGTATATCACTGCAGTTACTGTTGCATGGCTGTGCAGCTTTATTCTGCAATGCAAGCTGTTTGTGTAAAAAAAGGGAACATCATGGACAAGAGTCATGTGAGAAGTGAGAGTGGACATTGCTGTTATCAGAGAAGATGAACAGACCGGCTAAAATAGGTGGACTGTCATTTAGGCTGCTGTAAAATGAAAATAAAGAGCATTATGGTAGTGGGTAGAGGACATCTGATGTCAGGATAATGAGGGTCACAAATAACAAAGCAGGGAAAGGAGCAAGGGTCTAGGCAGGGTATGAAGTTAGGTTAGGTGCACGTGTAGTGATGGTAGAGGAACTGGAGGAGGTCTTGTGAACTAATATAGAATATCAACCCACATAAACAACAAGAGGGGGGGATGAGAGACTTAAGTAAAGAATAAAGAAGTGGGCTGTATTAACAGGATAATACTCACAGAGGATATGAATCTGTCAGCAGCATACCAAAATATTCCAAGCTCCAGCATAGATAGGAGGCAGGTACTGATGGAGATCTTGCATTATGAGGGGGTTTGGTCAGTTTGTGCAGGACTATACCTAAAATACTAGGATTTTGGACATGGTCCTAATAGATGCAGATGTGTCATGAACGTGCAGTTTAAAGCAGCATTAGCCAACACATTTCATGCCATGTGGTGGTCTAGAGTGGGAAAGGGTCAGAATAAAATGCAAAATAGTGTGAGATTTGTGAAGAATGGACTGTGCTGTGCCAGAGGAGATGTTAATGATGGACGGAAAGACCAGCAATGGATCAATGGAGCAAACAAGACATTGGCATGAGTTAGGACTGTAGTACTCAGTGCTATGGACAAGAATATGAAAAACAGGCAAAAAGTCAAATAGACGAAGTTGGTCAATATGATGAGACTGTAAAGTGAGGCTACAATTAAGGCAAAAGAGATGGCCTAGAAAAGGTTTAAATGAGAGCAGGAGGAGGAAGGATAAACAAGGAGGTAATACTTCCATGCTGCAGTGCCCTGAGAAGATCACACCATGAATATTGTGTGCAGTTATGCAGGCCATAGAAGGAAATAGACAATAGTTTGCTGGAAAGAATCCAGAGGAAGCCTACCAGAAAGATCTCTGGAATGAAGTGGAGGAATATAACCAGAATCTAAACAAACCAAAGCTTTTCTAATTTGATCATATCAAGAAATTGTAAAGGGGTCATTCTGAATAGAAAGGACAGAGAAGTGAAGAGGGGTGGAAGAAGAAGATTTTAGGGAATAATTACTCTTTTAATCTCAAAAAGTATTTTTAGTTCAGAGAAAGGATTTTAGATTCATGGAATGGGTTACTTGAATCGATGATGGTGATGGAATCCACAGATGTATCAAGGAGAGCATGCAACAGGTGGAAAATATGGTAAGAAGAAAGAAGAAATGGAGGGACGGTAGAATATTAAATTTTATTAAAAGGGCAAAGAAAATAAGAACTGTTATAAGAGATGATTATTGGGAAAGTGTGAAAGTATCACTGCAGTTTGACTTACAGCCTTCTGCCCTCAAGCATGTGTAATGAAATGTAAGAATTTTGTATTAGTTGTGTGTACGGATCTTTCCTTTTATCACTTGTAGCAAAAGCACCAATCATAATAAACAATATTATACTGAACCCTTGGAATTCAAATGACAAAAGTTAAGTTTGACTATATGCTCAGAGTTGAACATGACCAAAGTTCTGTTTGGTTTCTGTTGAGGGATCCAATATCTTTTAAAAAAAAAACATCAGAGTAGAAAGATAAAACTCCTGGGATTCCTGAGGAAATGTTATCTGGTATGATGTCACTTCCCTTCCCTTTGTAGTGATAGTGGAGTATAATGATGGATGTTTAGAATTAAAATATATCAAAGTGCAAAAGCTTATGCCTCCACAACCTCACATCAGTTGGCTCTGAACTAATATGCTGCATGTGTTCAGTTTTCTATGTATGGTGAATTCTTATAAAAATTTGTGGTGACGTTAAGAAGCTGACACAGGACTGCAGAATCAATTTCCATAATACCTTAATAATGGGTGTGTTGTACAACATATAGTAAGACAATACCATTCCAGTGTCTGACGTTGAATGCTGAAATTAATTTGATTTTCAGTAGCTACAAGGATTTTCATTACTGTAGGTATGAGTGATTATCAGGGAAGTGTCATTTGCCACATGTTGGGGGGGGGGGTCAGATAAATGTAAGAGATTATTGGGGAAATGTGAAAGTATCATTGTAGTTTCTCTTCTAGGTTATTGTCAGGTATGGTTCGCTAAAGAATTATAAGAACATCTCTGAAAGATGCTTTCATGAGGCCTTCCATTTTCCCACAAAACATGATTGAGCCAGTAACACAAAATGCATTCTTTATAGAGGAATGGTTTACACCCATCGTCTGAAATGTTCTTAGCATCCATCTCTGATAGTTATGTAATGAAGGAATCAAAGTCTGGCATCATTTTCCTTCCTGGAGACACATCTCAGGATAAAGTGTATTAACCAACTAATTTTTATATGTTTGTTGTGTGTACCACAACCATATGTATATAGATTTTATATTTTTCAGTCGTCTTGATAAGAGATTTCAGCTTTAGTTGGATAGATGCTTTGAACAATGTATTCTAAAATGTGTCTAGCATTCCCTTGTAGCATCCATAGCAAGATTTCAGTATTACCATCAGAACAACATAATAATAATAATAATAATAATAATAATAATAATAATAATTATAATAACATTTTGATTGTCCTGTAGGGATAAAAGTGTGATGTTGCACATTCTGTGATCTGATCTACAGGAGAATGACTAAAGATTAGTTCATGATTTTATTTCAAAGAATAGATAGGCAGGCATTCTTTATAAAACAAATTAATGTTGTTACAAGATGTTACAACAAATTATCTCAAAGACAAACTTTCAGATAATTTGTTCTCACAACCTGTAAAACTTGAAATTTAAATTAAGCTAGATGGTCAGCACTTTGTGGATGATTTTTAAAAGTATCAATGATGTTGCCATTTATAAAGCTATGCAAATATCCCCAGTACCCAATTATGTGAAGAACATTATGTGTAAAGAACATGGTTATACTATGAATTATTGAATGCCGAGATGCTGAGAAATCAGAAATGGCAAACCCAAAATCTCTAAACATCAAGAGTTTGAAATTTCTGAGTGCAATCATTTTTTACAGGGAGAGCAGCCCCAATAACCGCCTGAATGTGTATATCACAAGTCCACACTCCCAAAACCACTCAGAAGGGAGAAATTTCTGGCAACAAAGGATTTACTGGCACCAGCAATCAGAATTCTATTCCTTCATCTTGGGCTTGGGACAACCGACAAGCAAATAAATGTTGTTCACCTGCAGATATACCACATTCAGCTTTTCCTAAACAAGGCATTTTGCAATTACAGATTCCAATATATAGCACACTTCATCTAATAAAATGTAAACATTTTAAACTTCTGTTTTGTTTCAGGAAATGTAATGATTTTAGTGAGAAGAAACCACAGAGGTTGGTATTATTCTCATCAGCTGTTTTTTATGTGAAAACAGTGGTAAATAGGATGTAATACCATGGTGTGTATGGGATTAACAACCTAAATTTAGTTAATCATGCATTAGGAAACAGACCATCTGCAAAGCTGCATTAATTGTTAGTAATTCAATTTCCCTGGTGTCCAATTAACTGGAGACATATTTTAAAAAGTAATTTCTTCTTGCTGTATGTTTCACTTCACCTGAAGAGCACCACGGCTATGTTTGTAAGCTTCCCTGTGGATCTATGTTGTGTTGTTTTGAATTAACGTGTATTTATTGTATGCAGATTCAGCCTACCCAATCACTGGACTATTATTCATTTGTGAAACTTGTGAGACTTTATATAGTTCATGATTAACACTCTTCAACATTACTACCTCAAAGATGAATTGTTAAGAGGTGAACAAAATGAAAAAGAGTCAAAAGGGAGTAGAGTATAAGAAAGTTTTATTCTTAGCTTGGCGAAGGGGGCATAAAAATAAAGAAAGACACAGTGATTCAGTAAGTCTATATATGTCTTTTCACAAAACTGCTTCCAAGCACAAGCCATGTTGAGCCATCTCATGTGCAGGGATGGGGAGTTGTCCTATGGATATGGTGAGCTTACGGTTCAGATCACAGCAGTACACATGCTGCTAATGCATTTGGAGTGATAAATGTTAACGTGTGCTTCTTTCAGTGCATCTTTGCAGGAAAGTACTCATAGACTTAATGAAACCCATCATGAAGCACTGAATGATGCAGCTACATGGTAGTTCTGCTTGCATTATGGTGCAGGTTTTATGTGACTAAAGCTGCTTGGCAAACATTCAAGTCCTCAACTGATAAATTTGATTGTGAATGCTGTGCATACAGTTGTGCCTTTTGGCAGCAATGCCCTTTTCCAAATACAACACCAGGAAGCAGCCCACAACTGTTAAGGAAAATAAATATATCTTATTCTGATAGCAGGTGGCACATAAAACTGAAAATCCAGTGATCTGTCCTCTTATCTATAAAATCTATTCCTGGAATTCCCCATTAGCTTTAACTATGCAATACATGGATAGTAAACATTCAAGTAAACATAACCAAGTATCAAGCATTGTTGTGGCATTATTACCCTTTAGTTATGACATCTAGACATACAGTTTTTCTGATTACATTGGCTTCCTAACTTCTGATTGATGCATGTCACGTCAATCAGCTTTAAAGTGAGCAGTGAGGGAGTCAAGCATGAACATTGTCGACCCTCCATAACAATAAAAAGCAGATCATAAAACTACCAAGAAATGTAAGTAAGGCTGTACCATAAAAGTGAGCAGAAATAGGACTGAAGTATATTGTTGCAACCCAACTTTGCAAGCTTCCTGTTGATATAGTGCTAATGGGCATTATCTAAAATAGTAGCATCCCAGGTGCAAGCCTAACTGTAGGAAATATTTTATATTATAGTATCTGTGGTCCCATCTGACATCAGGATTGCTATTTATTTATTTTCTATATTTATTAGTCCATATTTTTTTTTCTCTGCTGCTATAGACGGATTCTGCCAACAATGTGTTACTGTTTGGAAAGGCTGTGTTGAGCAGCTATATTCATTTACTGTTCATGCTTTACAATGCAGCCTTATTTACCTCCATGGGGACTGCAGTGATATGCTTTCCATTGTCATTGCGAGTCAACAGTGTTGATGTTCAACTCTCTTTCTATCTTTCTTTCTCTCTCTGCTTGACTAAAAGCTGGTTGGCATAATATGAGTTGATAATAAGATATTCAACTCTCTCTCCTTGAATAAAACTTGATTTGCGTAACATGCTTTGGTAGGAAGTTAGGAAGCTGATTAGTTTAGCTCCCACTTCCTGCTAAAACATTAGAGGAGTACCGATCAGTGGCAAGAAATGTGCAATATCACAGCACAATTCTACATCATTCTCATTACTTTACTGTGAATAATGCAATTGTTATCCTTCTTATAATAATTTATTTGAATCTAATAATGTGTCATTATTTATGTTAATTTTGCATAGAATTATTTTTATAAAAAGGCAACATGTACATCTCTTTACAGTTGTGCTATAGTCCTGGTAAAATAGCCAGAAGCTAAACACAACACATGGTACAGATGTACAGACAAGAATACATACATACATCTCTCATGGTAAACCAGAAAATCCAGGAAAACTGCAATAGCAGTAATGGGACAATATGTTGTGTAAGTATGCAATTCTTCAGTAATGACTACCAGGTTCGATGAAATTAATAACAGGGAAATTTATTTTCTTTTCGAAGCAGGATATTCAGAATGAACTGTTAATGAGGTAAGAATAGGAAGTACAAATTGCAGCGAGGCCGAAGAGTGCTTAGGGTAGAGGGTACATGTACATCAAATTGCAACTTTGTAGGTCATGCAAGAAAAAGGGTACGATGAAAAAATATATTTTATTATCTCATTTCCATTTGTTAGTTATGGTAATTCACTCATCCCAAAGGATTGACTTAAATCAGTGCCCAGGTACAAAGCACAAAAAAAGAACTTATACAAATGCTATAAAAATAAAGTACAGGTAGTCTCTTCAAATAAAAAAGATTTGAAATGTTTCAGAGTACAGTAATAACATCATATAGTTAGTCTGCTTGATTTTTGAGAATTTAGTCAACTTTCCTTTCTTAAATGTAGGATGTATAATGGAAGAAAATAAAACAATTGAGAGAAACAATTCTCCAGATCACATGAAAAAAAATGTCCTTTAGTATAACCATAAGAAATGAGTCACCGCAGTGTCTTACACAACTGTTATAATAGTTACATTGTCCAGCAGATTAAGTCCCTCTGCCCATTGTCCAGCAGATGTGTTCCCCTCTACCCATTGTCCACAGGATGTCTGTTGTCCAACTGAGGTTTTCTCTTGCTTTCTGTGGAAGGATTTGCTTAAAAGATTGTTTATTTTTTCTTCCCCAACTTTTGTCATCTTTTTTGGCCTTCATAGTGTCAGGCAACATAATCTTCAAATAAATAATTTAAAGCATGCATACAAAACTTAGAAGTGCGGTTTAGAGAGTCCCAGACAGTCTGAACTGTTTAGTTAATACTCTTTGCAACTGCTGCTTCTCAAACCAAGACTGACATGCAGGACCTCAGTGTGGGCCTGGTGGCAGCGTCAGCTCTTAGAACTGTCAGTCACAATATGGCTGGGTCTCACTCTCTGTTTCTTTATTCTCTTTAGGTTTGAGCAGAGGGATACACCAGAGAATGATGGGAGAGCTGTATAAAAAGGCAGTTTCTATTAAGAACGTGTGCAAAATCATAAAAAAGAATCACTAGTGACCCGAATTTTACTTTATTTTTTTTAGAAACACAAATCTTTACCAGGCATCTAACTTGTAGAAAAAAAGTATACATCAGAACATAAGTTAGGGTAGTACAAACAGTCCTAGCTCTACTGGCAAGACCAGACTGATGTCTGATCAGTTACTCCAAAGTGCATAGTCTACTTTGCTTGCATTGCTAATTTTGTTTTAGATTTACTTCACAACTTTTCCACTTTTTGCAATGAGTACTTTTTTGTTTATTTATATATAAATATATATATATATATATATATATATATATATATATATATATATATGTGTGTTATAAGACATCTAACAGCAGACAGTGATATCCATGCATCATTTTACTTGATATATTTTGTTATTTTGAAATTCCTGAGAGATATTTGTCTTAAGACTCCGTTACTCACAGTTACCCACACTAGTATATGATACATCATTAACACCATTTGTATACAGTGGGATTAGTGAAATGCCTGAATGCACAGCTTTTGCTGTACAGTTCTCATCATAATCCTGTCCAGGAATGCCTGTGATCATTTTAAATCAGATATCCATACCCAGCTACTGGCCTCATGGCCAAGATCAAGACAACCAGAGTCTAACTAATAGATCGAATGGTGCTGGATATGAACCCAAACTAGAAAAGCAGCTCCTGTTAAACTGCCAGAATGCTTATATTATTTTTAGCATACTGGCAATATCTTCATTCCTTTCATGTTTATAGTTAAACACACTTGATAAAAAATAGCTAATGGAAGCAAAATCCAATTCCATAACAGCTACAAATTCTGTCTGCAAAAATAATACAGTAATGGCACTGACAGCAACATTTTTCTTGGATACTTAGCAACTGATCAATTTTTTTGGCGGTGTGGTGGGAACTGTAATGAGAATAAATATATAACTGTGGAATTCAGAGAGACCAAGAATACTTGTTATGCCATTTTTTTTAATGTTTGCAGCTATAGTTCTTTCACATGCCTTCCTGATTTGATTTTAGTAATATTATTTTTAAGAAGAGTGACTAGCTGGGTAAAAACAATAATTATTTTAATGCAGAAAGTCACTGAATAGTATACTGGAGATTTGCGTTTGTGGGATAATAATAATTTTATTTTATTTATTTAACATTTGTTTACCAGAAAAGTCTGACTTGGAACGAAGCCAATTTCAGTGAAGGCCCAGGGAGAAATGCTCCAGATGCATGTCTTTGTAATGTGGGAGGAAACCAGATGATAATAATAATAAGAAGAAGAATAATAAGAATAAACAGATTGTTCAACAACTTCAGACCACATGACATTTTGAGGCTAATCATTTAATTTAATAAAATTAGCATGACATTTTCAGAGGAATATTCAAAATTTTGAAATAACTGTGAATGGAATTTGAAGCATATTTATATGGGTGTAAACTGCCAATATAGCAAATTTACATATCCTTCACTCAGCAGTTTAGAGTTTTTGGATATTTGGGCACAATGAAGTATTCTGTCAACTTGATAACTAGAGTTCATGTAATATAGATATTTGGGTATTCAAATATTGGAATTATCATATCCCGCTGAATTTAAGGGGAAAGCATAGTTAAAACATAAAATTAAATTAATGGGTATATGAAATGAATGAGGTCTAGATTACTAGATGCATGAAACATCTGAAAGTCTAAGATTAAGGAACTTGAATTCATGAATTGTAGTTCTGTCACTCACTCAGAATCACCCAAAAACTCATCTCATAATCTTACCAGAACCTCCTTTCTATGGTTGATGAGTATCTGTACTTGCTATGATGTGGGAAGCATCATGTTGAATGTTGAGCATTACACCGAGATCACAGGACAGTTGGCGTAAGAAAGTTTTTACATACCACCTACTCACCTGTGATGTCAGAGGTAGTATACTTACAAATGCAGGAATACAGGTGGAACATGACGTTTCCGCTTTAAAACTTTGCTGTACTTTATTTCTTTCTTTTTGGAATGATTGAGAATAGATATATTTGTGGTCATGCAATGGGTTTTAAAGAAAGATAGTTTCACTGGAATGACATAAACCTCATACAAACACACCCACACACATCTATACACACAAATTCATGGAGAGAGAGAGAGAGAGAGAGAGAGAGAGTCCCCTCCACACACACATATTCATATATATATATATATATATATATATATATATATATATATATATACACACACACACACACACACACACACACACACACACACTCACATATATATATATATATATATATAGATATATATATATATATATATATATATATATATATATATATATATATATATATATATATATATATATATATATATATATGGGTCTACCTGAAAACACCGACATGCAAAAACACCGACAACGAGATAACCAACACCACAAAACCGAAAGTTCAAAAACACGAAACATAACATGCCCGACAAACTACAATCCTGACAATCAACAAAACAAAACAAATACCTTTTCCGTAAAACACACACACAAAACAAGCACACCAAAAACCTTACAAACCTACACTAAACCTTACATATACAACTATCTATGCACTAACTTTAACCCAATCCCTAACCCTAAGGTCCATCACTATCGCATACTCACCTAACCTGTGCCCTAACCCTAACTCACTTAACCCACCCCTAACCCTAAAGTCTGTCACTATCGCACACTTACCTTACCCACACCCTAACCCTAACTCATTTAACCAGCCCCTAACCTTAAAATCAGTCTCTATCGCACACTTACCTTACCTGCACCCTGACCCTAACGTCCGTCACTATCACACACTTACCTTAGCATGTCGGTGTTCTCAGCATCGGGATTTTCAATCATCGGTCATTTCCATTGTCGATCTTCTGGTGTCGGTTATCTCGTTGTTGCGTTGTCAGCGTTTGGTGTTTTCAGGTAGACCCATAGATATATATGTATATATATATATATATATATATATATATATATATGTGTATATATATATATATATATATATATATATATATATATATATATATATATATATATTAGCTCACCTAAATCACATTTTCCACTTGTCACAGCTGGCTGAGCATAATTGCTTGAGTTGCCACCTATCTGTCATTCCTTGCTTTTCTTACATCCAATGAATTACTTCTGAAAAAGCTGTGTATTTTACATAACCCTTCTCAGAACTTTCAAGAGAAAAGGACAAGACAAGTTAAGTGATCCTAGCTCTTTTTCCAAGGTGCAATGACTGAGGACTGTGAATAGTAAAGTAGGAGTGTGCGAGGAATGAAGCTTCCACACTGAAACTTGCCACTTTTCTTAAAACCCTGTTCAGCTATTTGCAGTTTTTGTGTTAGTTGATTAGAACTTGACAAACTTGAGTTTATGTGATTGATGTATGTGATTCACAAATTTCTGTACTCAAGCTGTTATTTACAGGCAAGAGATGCTGTGCAATCATAAGTGCCTGAATATTTGAGAACTCTTGCTGGATCAGCTTAGCATATATTTTTATTTTTTTTATTTAAAATATGTTTACTGGAAAACTCTGACTGGGACAGAGCCCATTTTCAGTGGACTACCCAGGGAGAAATGCTCCAGATATATGTCTTTGGAATGTGGGAGGAAACCAGAGTACTGGTTGAAACCCATGTGATTCAGGAAAGACATGCAGACTCTGCATAGAAGGCACCCCAGTCAAGAATCAAACCGGAGAACCTTTGCTGTGAGGCGACATTGCTAACCACTGCACCAATAATTAACTTACTTAGGTATTTGTGATTACTACTTTATAGTAGAAAAATATAGTGTGATAACATTTTGTTAGTTTAACTGTTATACTGTTATATGGGGGTGGGCTTGGCATAATGGGGGTGTTGGGACTTGGCATAATGGGGACTGGGACCTGGCATAATGTTTAAGCTGTTTACTATACAGACACAAGGTACAGGATTTGATTTTCAGCTTTGTAAAGGATGGCTGGGCTTAAAAAGTCTCCCTGGGGTTGTTAGTCTAGTAATTTAGGAGCTGATCAACATATGAGCCCCATAAGAAGGCATGTCTCTTTGATGACTTGCAGTAAGAAGAAAAAACATGATTCACGAAAAATTATAATTAAGAGTCACAAAAACAATTCTCACATAACTCTTAAAATGTAGTGTTTATATAAGAGTTTTAAACTATCTGATTAAGAATCATTTGGAAATGTTGATGCTAAGTGCAGGCTGGAGTAATAGTGTACTGTGATGTTGTGTCACTATAAAAATATGGAGACGTGAGACTGCAATTTAAATGGGAAATTTAATATTTTTGGCAGAGCAAAGGAAAAACAGATGTTTGGTCCTGAATCAATATTGGCTACACACAAAGGATAGTTTGTAAGAGCATGATTCTTACATTTGAGACAGAGCTCTTATCAGTTTATGGTCTCTCAAGCACTAATATTGTCAGTCAGTATGAACAGGTACAGCAGTAGCCAGGAGAAATGGTTTCCTTTAATTTGTTCATAAATATGACTTTTCCAGTGATCATATTTCCAAAACTAATTTTGCCAGAATTATGGATATTCTGACTGTATGAACATTCTGAATATTTTTTGTAAGGAGGAGGTAATTCATAGATATAGGGGATTACCACAGACACTCTGATTATAACCAATATGTTATGTGTTTGAGACATGAAAGTCACAAAAGTCACCTCAGAAGTGAAGCTCAAGAGATGAAACCTTACATCCTTGTTGAGAGTATATACCATTGCAAATTATGATCAAATAGACCTGGTCATAATTCTGTGCAGTGGGTGGAGCTTTGCCTCTTCCCATGTACTGCAAAACTTAAAGACAAAAAAGTGTAATAACAGTTAGTGGTTTATAGCTAGTGAAGCCATAACACACTAACCGCAATCTGCCACACAGACAGAGATGTTGGGGGTGAGATGTAACATAATCCTTAAGGTGTTTACCTCACATATACAAGGCACATATAAAAGTAAGCACTCTGTTTTCCTTCTAAAACCCAGCAGTAACTAGGATAAGTGTCTTATAAGTAAGCACTAATAAACTAAAGCACTACACCCTCTTATACTCCCTTTATGTACTTGGCTCCCTATTGGTCCTTTTTGATCAAGTCAAAAAGTAATTCCTTATACTATTCTGGCATGTCCAAAAGTCAGTTTCAGGTTTTCTCTCCAGTCCAGCTGGTGAATATGGGAATCTTGAGGCAATGTTACAACTGCCTTATGTACACAGACCACCCTCTCCTCTTCCCAACAAGCTCAAATATATGTGAGAGATGCAACTATATAGCCAAACTGGAGGCTGAGCTCTGTCAACATAGTACTGGCATGGTCAGTCTGGAGGAGAAGGTAATCACACACACTACAAATCCAGTCTCACATAGACCTATCGCAACAGCAAACCAAACACATAAACACAGAAAAACATATCCGGAGGCTCTAAATAAAAATCTGCCCAAGCAACAGAGACCTCCAAAGCAGACATCCAAGCAACTGCTACCCCACAACAATACCCACGTATCACATAGTTCACAAAGTCAGTGTGCCACACAGTCACAGCCCTTGAGGCTAAACAACACACCTAATACACTTGTAATAGGTGACTCTATTGTCAAGACACATTGACGTCCCTCTCACCAGGCTGAACAAGGAGAAGGTCACTTTAAGCTGCCTGTCAGGTGCCAGGATCTGCCACATAACACAAGCACTCAGGTCACTCCAAAGCAAGTACAAATATGACTCCGTCATTGTCCATGCTGGTGTGAATGACCTGAGATGTAACTCCCTGGATTACATGAAAAGAGTCATAGAGGAGCTCTCTGATCATGTGGCCCAGGCTGGTATGACCCTGACCTTGAGTAGCATCTTACCCTCACCAAGAATGATACCACAGTATAAAGACAAAATGATCAGTTTCAACAATTGGCTAAAGTATTGGTGTCACTCCAAGAGGATCCAGTGTCTGTCAGCCTGGGATGACATGCTTGACAAGCCACGTTGCTTTGCTAGGGATGGCTTGCACCTGTCAACCCTGGGTTTTCGAATAGGCTCTTCCCACCCCCATAGTGCCTTTTTTAGGCAAGGCTCAAAAGACAAACCCATCTCCTTAGACAACACAAGGAAAAAGAAACTAAGGGTAATGCTGCTCAACGCCAGAAGTCTAAACCTCAAGATGCACGCACTCGAGGCTCTCCTCAGTATGGAGAATATCGATATCTGTGCAGTAAAAGAAACCTGGTTCAAGGCTCCCGAGAGCACCCCAGCACTACCAGGCTATACCTCATACCATGCTTTTTGGCCCCAAAACTCAGACCGAACCACAAGAGGAGGGGGAGTATCCATATTCATCAAAGATACCCATACCTCCAAGCTAGTGGCACTGCACGAAGCATCTGAGACCATCCATGTGCAACAAACAGTGGGCAAATGTGCCTTCCAGTTTGTAGCCTGCTACAGACCACCCTCCCAAACTCAGGAACCCCACTCGGCTTTCCTGAAGACACTGGAGAATATGAAGGTCTCTCCAAACACCATTATATTGGGTGACTTTAACTACCCAAACATAGACTGGGAGCACTACTCAAGCCCCAACACCCTAGCCCAACGGTTCCTAGAATTTATAAACTCAAATGCTATGGAACAACTGGTCACCACTCCCACAAGAGGGGAAAACATATTGGACCTGATCATCACCAACATGGGGACTCTATGTTCCATACCAGAGGTATACCCCTCATTGGTAAGATCTGACCATAAATTAATCACTATGGACATCCATATCCTGTCCCCACCCCCAGTAAAGGAAACCACGGTCAAAAACTTCTCAAAATCAAACTTCCCACTTCTCAAAACTGAGGTGGAATCCTTCAAAGCCCCAAGGCCAGTGGAAAATATGGCCCAAACTGCAGAATCCTTTATGAATGCATTCTATGGATACCTACAGGAATGCATGGATCATGCTATCCCAAATAAAACCAAGACACACTCCTCCAAAGGCAGGAGACCTGTCTGGTGGACCCCAGCCATAAATAAGCTGTACAACAGAAGGAGGAAGCTACTACATGATAGAGCAAAATCCCTGAAAGGTAAGGCAACTCTGATCAGTACTAGCAAGAAACTACGGTCCCTCATAAAATCATCTAAGGCTAGCTTCACAAGAAAAATTGCACAAGACGCTAAAGATAATCACAAGGCTTTCTTTAGTTATGTCAGAAACCTGGGTGGAAACTCCCAGATATGCTCTGAGTTAGTGCAAAATGACAAAAATTACACTCTACCCACAGACATTGCCAACATCCTGGCAGACAGGTTCAGTGCAAACTTCTCCCCCCCCCCCCCCAAATGAGCAAATGACTATCCCAACAGAGTGTAGCCTCCCTGACATCACAGATGCACACGTGAGAGCTTCCCTCTCCAAAGCAAAAAACACAGCATCAAAGGGACCGGACAGTGTCCCGGGCTGTGTTTTACACAAGCTCCAAGAAGAACTGAACCCTCACTTAAAATCACTGTTCAGTCTCAGCCTTACAACAGGATATGTACCCAAAGAATGGCGTACAGCAACAGTGGTCCCACTCCATAAAGGTGGTGCCACAACAGACCCTGGAAACTATCGCCCTATAAGCCTAACTAGCCTGGTCTGCAAAGCTATGGAGCGTATCCTCATGGAACTCATAAACAAAGGCATTGGGAACCTCCAAACACTGGATCCTACCCAATTCGGCTTTGTTAATGACAGATCTTCCCTCTTGAACCTGGTCAGTTTCTTTGAAACAGTCACCAAGGCCATAGACGAAGGGAAGGTAGTCCACACAGCCTTCCTTGACCTTGCAAAAGCCTTCGACACAATACCCCACTCGGGCATCATAAATAAGCTCACCAGCTTAAATATCAACCCCTATGTCACAAGATGGGCTGCAAACTGGCTTAGGGATAGAACCCACATGGTCAGAATTGCAGGTGCCATGTCAGACTCTAAACCAGTTACAAGTGGCATCCCACAAGGCTCAGTCCTGGGACCTCTCTTGTTCGGTATATATTTCAATGAGGTACAGGCTAACACAGGAGGAATATGGCTGACAAAATTTGCAGATGACTGCAAACTGGGGGCCATAATCGACTCGCCGGCTGACACAAGCATCCTCCAAAAAGGTCTCACAGAGACGGATAACTGGTGCCAGAGCCATGGCCTAAAGCTAAATGCCAAAAAGTGCATAGTCATCCCCTTTGGGAAAAACAAAGTGCCCACAAATTACCAGATAGGTGGTAATCCATTAAGTATGGAAGAAGTAATTAGGGATTTGAGGACCCAAGTAGATTGCAATCTCTCCTTTGACAATCACATTGCCAAAGTGGTTAGAAAGACATTCTATATAGCCCACCTTATCATGAAGGGGTTCACATCTAGATCAAGAGAGGTCATTGTGCCCCTCTACACATCACTCATCAGGCCCATAATTGAATACAATGCCCCATTTGGGATGCACCTTACCCGACACCTGCTACAACTAGAAAGACCCCAAAAGTACCTCACCAAGAGGATCAAGGGACTCAAACAGATGCCCTACGCAGTTATGCTAAAGAAACTCCAGCTCTACTCAGTTGCTTACCGCCTACTCAGAGGCGATCTGTGCCTGATGTATAAAGCCATGTCCAACCCAGAATTAATGGACATGCTCCACTTCAAGAAATCCAAATCCATCAGAACTACATGCTCCAGTGACTTAAACCTCAGCACAGAAATAAATAGAACATGCTGGAGGGACAGATTCATATCCCAGAGGCTCCCCTCACTCTGGAACAAAATCCCAGTTCATGTCAGACAGAGCCCCTCAATGACCCTCTTAATGAAGAATCTTGACGTTTGGATGGGAGATCATAAATTTACCCCTGGGATCTCTTCTGTGTCATTGCTAGACAGAGGCACAGTCAACTAACCTTAAATGGACTATCTTCTGTGACTTACTATACAGAGGCACAGTCAACTAATCTAAGAAGGGTGGCGAAAGCCAAACACACTCTGGCAAGGCTTGTAAATGCCATAGGGCAGATAGCCAGGTATCAACCTATGAACCTATGAACAAGATTTGATTCTCACCTTTGAGAGAAATTTGCTAGGTTAGGCTAAAAATGGCTGACAAGGGCAGCTTAAGAACATTGGAAAGCTGGTGAACGTTTAGTTTGGGGTTAAAAAATAAAAAGTCTGGATGAAGCTGCTGTTCTGTTGTTACTGCTGAGGGTTGTTAATGCTCTAGCAGAAGACCAGCGTTTAGCAATGCAGAGGGGTGCTTGACAAAATTTTATTCATCTGCTTAAGAAACCTTTCCTTTTCCCATTTTCAGAGTATAAGCATGGCCAGCCACGTATTGCAAATATTTAATACCTAGAGTATCCTTGTGTATGGTTCCTATCAGCAGACCAAAGACGCATGTTTTCGAATGTGTCTTGGTCGAACTGACAAAACCAAAACTGCAAAATATCAAAGTGGCATGGGAAAGAATTTGCTTGGCCACTTCAGTATTTTGCCGTTTTCGGCACTGTAGTGCGGTCTTGGAGTTGGCGTATTTAAAAAGGGGGGGGGCAAACCCCCCCACTTAATCTCATGTTTTAATATGTTTTATTTGTTTTGTTGGAAAAGCGATTTCTTTCCAAAGGAAAAAAATCGTTGTTCTGACAGTTCGGTTTTATGAGCTTTCGCTTGCATGAGGTCGATTTATCACCATTCGCTTACCTAAGTGTTCGGTGATCTAATATAGACCCCTTGTGTAGTATGTTCCAGCAGCACAATCAAACCCTGACTGAGATATCAAACATGACTTTTAAAAATATTATTAATACCAATTTTTATTTCAGTGGTTATTTTAGACTTCTGAGATGTAGTGCTTTTCTAAGAAGCTATATAACACTATAAAATGAAAGGGCTTTGTTGAAGATCTGACATTGTTCAGTCTAGAATGACCAATATTTAATCAGATTCACTTATTTATTCCAAAAGGTGTAAAACTTGGACTTTTAGGGTCTCTTTTCAATCCAGACCCATGTACAGTAAAGAAATAAAATACAAACAGCAAAACAGCACCTATACATAAAAATAGTACTTGGCTGAATTCAAGTGTCGGTTAAAAAAGTACCATAATGCTATTTACTGTGCGATACATGGGTATTCCTTCAAGACTACAATATGACCAGACAGTCCGCTTGAAACAGGGAGGGTCTTAATAGTGCACTGCATGCTAAGATATCACAGAAGCAAAGGCACTGACAGAATTGTGGAGGTTAAAATGCCTATAATTTAAAAAATTAAATAATAGTTTCCTTACCCTCAGAGCACTTTAGAGATAATTATTTCATT
>NC_056746.1:1207656453-1207788953 GCF_019279795.1 Protopterus annectens | reverse complement strand
CTTTTCACGCTACACAGTACAGAGCATGAACAATCAACATTACAACCAATATACACTCAGAACGGAAGTGACTTGGCGTTCGAGATAACTAACATTGAAGTAAATTTGCTGAGCACGAATATGTCTGTGTATACTTCGACCTCTCAGGATTGTCAGCAGTATTAACAAAAGTAGGAACTCGGAGAAGAAGATGATACTGGACTTTTCATTACATGACAATTCAGAGGAGGAGTATCTGTGGAAGGGTGCTAAACCTAAAAAGACCATTCCATTACGCACATATTCTACTATGGCCACTGTCAAAGGTACTGTTATTTATAATGTGAGTAGTAATAACATTGATCATAGAGACTCGCATAGTGTTGAAGGCGATCCTAAATTTCATACATTAATTAATACAGAGTATGATTTTAATTCAAGCAAAAGAGATGATGTTACAACTGATTATTCTGTAGGAAAGAAGGACAGTAACAATATGAGAACTTTAAAGGCAAGATGTGTGCATTGGGTAAAAAACTTGGGACTATAAAAGGTACACAACTGGACAATGCATACTTAAAGAAATGTATAGAATTAAACATTTTGAAAGTGGGTTTGCATTTTTTCAAAGCACCTATGGGTTTAACCTTAACTTGACAATGTCCGACATGAATTTGAAGCTATCTTTAACAATTCTGGTTTTGATTTTATGAGACTAGTTATGCAGCACAATGATGACAGATTGTGCCATTTAATCCACGAAAAAGGCACTGCAGCTCTCAAACGAAACTCTTTATTTACAGATGAATGGTAAGCGCTTTCACCGGCTACAATATGCCAGCTTCTTCAGACCAAATTCAAACAAGTCAAACACAGTCCCCACTCATTTTATATGCTTGCAAAAACAGCCAATTAGTAAACTAATTGATTAATGACCATGCAAGTAATTGAAACAAGATTTTTCTTAAAAAACCTTGATACTTAAAAGGGTCATTATTTAAAAAGGCAACCAATTTCCTTAATTTAGTTGTGCATATTGAATAAATAGAATACACAATAAATTCAACATGTACCTTAATAATCATTTTATGAAATGTTGAATATTATTTAAAAATAAATATAAATAAATATTACATTTAGTTATTTATATCCACAAAACATTTTTATATTTTTATATAGCTTACTAACCAGGACCTAATAAAAATGAATAGATAAATGAATAAATGAATAATATCCCAATACCATGCATGTATAGCTGAGATTGTCCCTAAAAATAGTTTGTTCCTAACTAAAATATATTCATAAATATTAAACTATTAATAAATTAATAAATCTTTTTTACTATAAATTCATCTATTTAAAGCTTTCATTTTGAGAAGGCATTTAATGGATATTTGTTCGTTAAGCCCAGGAAATATATATGCTAAGGTTCTTATCTGCCACTCTAGTTCTACTTCCTCAAGTCTCAAAACCCATGGGCCACCCCTGGCACTATGCTCATCTGTTGTAACACCACAAACTTAAATTTATGCTCTGCAAACCTCAAAATATGTCTTGCTAGGGCATTGTTGTTATTGGCCTTTACAATATTATAGTGATGTTCATAAACTCTCTGTTTGAGCTTACGCTCAGTCTTTCCAATATAAAATGCATCACAATGAGTACAATTAGCACAATAAACAACTCCTTGGGAATCACATGAAAAATGACCTACAATTTTATAATTCTTATCTCTAATAGTTACACAATCAGAGGTATTAATGAATTTACATTGTGAGCATCTTCCACACCTAAAATTGTTGAATTAAAAAAGAAAAAGATCAATAGAGACTGTAATGCTTACAGTAAGGGTATTGCTTACCCCCAACCACCCTTCGTTCAAAATCAAAATTACAATTTGGGACAGGAGCCCCTGTTGGTGACTAATAATGGAGCAGTGACCATTGATTTGGTTGGAGAGGTGCAGGAACAACAATCCCAATCAAACATGGTTCACAGGAGTGAACGCATTCAAAATCAACATAATGCTCTGATACGCCAACAACCCGAAATGGGGATGGGGGGGTCAGATATGCAGTATAATTCTAACAACCAAAGGGATGAAAGTCCTTTTCAGGATTTTCAGAACTCTAATCGAGGTCAACAACAGACTTTCCAGAACAAGCAGAAAAGGAAACAAATGCCGCAGAGGAGACGTCAGAACAGGAGGAGGAGGAGATAGTAAATAGGGACTTCAATGATTTAGTCAATCCTGGACTTAGAATGAACACTAACATTGAGGGTGACTTTCATATTTTTAACTTCAGTTCGATTGAAGTTAATGAGGAATTGGCTAATTTCTTGTCTAAAGGTCTGACATTTGTTCCTGATATAAGAGTTGACATTGTAAAAACAGTAGTTGATTTAAAAATATTTGTTCGCAAATTGAATTTAACTTGTGAGTTGGGGCAAAATCTAAGCCTCATACAAAAACTTAAGGTATCTAGTCTGTTTAACCCACCCCTACAACCTGTGTTAGCTTTATTTGAAAAATGCTGTGAGATGGACTTCCGACATCTTTTATCTAGTAGTTCTGTCCAACATAAAAATAATAAAAAATGTAATATAGACAAGAATGAAAAAGACCTTCTCAATTTGCTAACTACTAGTAGGGTAAGAGTTATGAAACCTGATAAGGGGGGTGGGTTAGTCTTTATGGACCAGGTGGATTATGAGAATAAAATGCTCACACATTTGGATAGAAAAATTTATGAGAGTGCGAGTTTGAATGAGCTTAATGGAGCCTACAATAAAATTAAGGGCATCTTGAGTGACCTCTTTTTAGAGGGTAGGAGAGATGTGGATGTATACCATTTCCTTACTATGCCAGCTCCCATTGTACCATCTTTGTTTGGCTCACCTAAAATACATAAGGATGTATTTAATCCACCTTTTAGACTTATAGTAGATGGAAGGGGCTCCATAACGTATGGTTGTGCCAAGTTCGTGGATTATAAATTGAAACCTTTTATTGCAACAGAGGCACAAATATGTCGTGATTCCTGGCAATTTTTGACATATATCAACAATTTAGATTTTAATGACCAATACCTATTCTTGACTGTAGATATTAAAGATCTTTATACCTCTATTCCACATGACATAGGTTTGGAATGGGTTAGAGAGTTTCTACTCAGGAAGGGCATGGAATATCAAGATATTGACCTTATTGAGATTTTGTTGGAAATCATTTTGGATAACAATTTTGTTTTATTTACAAACAAAATGTTTTTCCAGAAGAGTGGTATTGCCATGGGTTCACCTTGTGGGGGCAGTTTCGCTGATTGTGTTCTTGCCCATTGAGAAACCACATACTTGTTCAACTGTTTAACCTATAAAGAACATGTCGCCTGGTACACTAGATACCAAGACGGCATGTTCTTTTTGTGGAAAGGTCCGAAATATACGATCGATCCATTCATACTAGAATTGTCTAGTTTTACCTCCTTTTTGGAATTTACTCATCAGGTGGAAGAGAATAAGGTTAATTTTCTGGACATTTGTTTGAGCAAGGACATAGTTAAGGGTCAGTTTATATCTACAATATATCGGAAACCAACATATTCCAACATGTTCTTGCATTTTACTAGCTGCCATCCTTTCCATCAGAAAAAGGATGTGGTTAAAGGACAGATGGTAAGGGCAGCTAGAATGGTGTCCAGATTTGAGGATTTTCAGGATGAATGTATCTTACTTAAACGTATGTTTCTGAAGAGAGCCTATCCTTTGGCTTTACTAGATCAAGTCATAAAGGAGGTCAGTAGGAAAAGGGATTTAGGGTATTTCCAACCTCTAATACAAGATAGACAGATACAGGTGGTTTAATTGGGCTTCCCCAAAATTGGTGCCCCTCTTAAAATTAAGAAGAATTTAGAACTTGGGGCTTTTTTGACCAAATATTCTACTGATGCGAACAGGATTAGAGAAATTATTTATAAAAATTGGAACATTATACTTCAGGAGCATGAATTAAACAAGAAAATAGGTCATAATTTATCTATTATATTTAGAAGGGGTACAAATCTTAAGAATTTATTGGAAAGAGTCAAAAGAGTACCAAAAGGGCAATCTGGCACCTTTAGGTGTGGAAGATGCTCACAATGTAAATTCATTAATACCTCTGATTGTGTAACTATTAGAGATAAGAATTATAAAATTGTAGGTCATTTTTCATGTGATTCCCAAGGAGTTGTTTATTGTGCTAATTGTACTCATTGTGATGCATTTTATATTGGAAAGACCGAGCGTAAGCTCAAACAGAGAGTTTATGAACATCACTATAATATTGTAAAGGCCAATAACCACAATGCCCTAGCAAGACATATTTTGAGGTTTCCAGAGCATAAATTTAAGTTTGCGGTGTTACAACAGATTGAGCATAGTGCCAGGGGTGGCCAATGGGTTTTGAGACTTGAGGAAGTAGAACTAGAGTGGCAGATAAGAACCTTAGCATATATATTTCCTGAGCTTAACGAACAAATATCCATTAAATGCCTTCTCAAAATGAAAGCTTTAAATAGATGAATTTATAGTAAAAAAGATTTATTAATTTATTAATAGTTTAATATTTATGAATATATTTTAGTTAGGAACAAACTATGTTTAGGGACAATCTCAACTTTACATGCATGGTATTGGGATATTATTCATTTATTCATTTATCTATTCATTTTTATTAGGTCCTGGTTAGTAAGCTTTATAAAAATATAAAAATGTTTTGTGGATATAAATAACTAAATGTAATATTTATTTATATTTATTTTTAAATAATATTCAACATTTCATAAAATGATTATTAAGGTACATGTTGAATTTATTGTGTATTCTATTTATTCAATATGCACAACTAAATTAAGGAAGTTGGTTGCCTTTTTAAATAATGACTCTTTTAAGTGTCAAGGTTTTTTAAGAAAAATCTTGTTTCAATTACTTGCATGGTCATTAGTCAATTAGTTTACTAATTGGCTGTTTTTGCAAGTATATAAAATGAGTGGGGACTGTGTTTGACTTGTTTGAATTTGGTCTGAAGAAGCTGGCATATTGTAGCCGGTGAAAGTGCTTACCATTCATCTGTAAATAAAGAGTTTCGTTTGAGAGCTGCAGTGCCTTTTTCGTGGATTTAATAGTTTTTCATCTTTGTCTTTTTGGGCTTGTAAGGTAAGAGTGTGTCATTTGTTTGTAGAAACAGAAGAATTGAATGTTACCATTACTAGTGACCTTTTATTTTCTCAGTGGGACAAACTATATTATCAGCAGTTGAAACGTTGAGAATAGGGCTGATAAATATTTGAGAAGAAAAATAAAAAAATACACAAGGACCTGGAGCAGTACAAAACTAACAAAATATATCCATGGAAAGAAAATAAGGGGGTATATATATATATAATACACAAGGGATGAATAAACTGAATAGACTATGAAGGAAAACATTCAGGGCCTTACAGGGAAAATGACAAGTTGAATTTTCAAAATGGCTGGAAACAGCACCAACAACCAAAATGGGGACAGAAATGGTATCAGGACAAAGGGAATTGCAGGTATACAGATCAGGAATGAAGCAAGCAAAAAAGAAAGGGAAAGAATTGGTAGTTAGTGCGGAAACATCTGTGATAATTTCCCAAGATGGTATTGTAAGTTGCATGGGTAAGTTCAATGTGTATAACTACACAAATTTAATAATCAATAAGGAACACATCAAGCTTTTCTCTAGCGGATCAAAATTTATACCGACATATAAATTTGATTTAGTTCATACCTTAATGGAATTAAAATTATTCCTTAGGAAGATAAATTTGTCTATTTTTTTAAAGGGAAAGCAATCCATCTTGCACCTAATAAACTTGTGAAAAAGAGTACTTTTGTGCCACCCACACACCCTAGTATAGCCACATTTGAGAAAGTTGTTACTAAAGAACTGTACAGACTTTCACATAACCCAAAGGGCTTTAGATTAAGAAATAATTTAACTTTAGAGGAAACATCTATATTAAGGCAACTCAAATCAGATGCTAACATCTGGATTATGAAGCCCGACAAGGGAGGAGGAGTGGTGATATATGACTCCTTCGAATATGTTAATAAGATGTTTGAGATATTACAACAGTTAGGAAACTATGAAACAGTTTCCTTGAATGAAATACATAGTGAATGGATATTAGATCAGTGTGGAAATATTTAATTCTGAACTGCCTCTGTAATTTGAAACCCCAAAGATTTTATCATTTGAATATATATTCTCAAATATGATGTGACTGCAGTCATCAATATCCTGACAGATAATAGGTAGCAAAAGTATGGGACTTGGCTAAGCCAGTTGGGCACCTTCTTTGTGCAACTGGATAGCACCACCCCTCTTATATAGGTTTTACCTAAACTGTGTAGTTCCAAGCAGTGCCACCACTACAAAGTACTTTTGACTTCGGAATCTGACATATATTAATGTTATTATCCGGTGCTTTAAGATCATATCAACAAATAATGCCTTCATAGATACATTCCCACCATATTATTGTTTGGTCCTATACTTATACCCTCTGATTAATCCAGATATTATCCCATCAGTTTAAGTTGTTACCCTATAACCCCTGCTTGACCAAGTGGTACCTAAGGTTGGCATCAAAGCCCTGGGCCCCATGCTTTCCTTTTGTTTTTGGGAGATGGCTTATGCTGTTGTTGGGAAATTAGGTGTATTTCTGGAAAGACCCTTCGTGAGCTGAGAGAGATACTGTGTATTATGCCAAACTGGAGGTTAGAGCATATCTATCAAGAACAGTTAAATCTAAACCTACATATTTCTTATGGGCCATTGATTTTTTCCCCTTTCTAATCTTGGTTATGATTTATACCATACATAAAACAACATTATTTTTGCAACTTTTGTAGTAAATGAAGTTGGGACAATCCTGGTATACACTGGGTTAAAAATATACATTTTGAAAGGTCAAACATCTTAATAGAAATGAGTGAAGAAATAACTGATTTTGAATAGGAGGAGATATTATCTGTGGATTGTTTAACAAGAATGTACAGATTCTCAATGGTAATATTATGGAAATGAAAATATATTTGGAGACCTAAATATCTGTGGGAAGTGGCCTGAAGAAGTATGCATTTTTCCAAACTTTTTGCAGAGATAAGAAACTATGTTTAAAGGAAATAAGGATATCATGTTTCAATTAACCTTTAAACTTTACAACATACTGAAACAGTGAAAAAACTTTAAAATTTCCGAAAGAATGATATGGATTTTCTCCCATAGTTTGCAATTGTCTGCATACCAGGCACCTGTATAGTTAACAGTGTTTTAATGCCATAGTGGATATAGTTCTATCTAAAGTATAAGCATGTGCACAAAGATGACGGACACTTGTCTGGTACTATGCTAAAAGTTCAGATGATGGACAGAATATATTATTAGTTATAATTCTAGGCATTAGATGGGAGTAGAAAACCTGGCACCATGAAATATAGAAGTTAAGAAAGCCACATTTTTGGACTGCTCTTTAAAGGAAATTCCAGTGGATGTAATCTAAGGCTTTGTGGAAGTGTACAAACAGGGTTCCTGCTTGGGTTTGATTTTGCTTACATATTTGTTGCATATTGCAAAATAATATTAGTACCAGAGGGATTCCTTGTCTATTTGCTACAAAACCTTGTTGTGTGCCCTTTACTAATTTGACTATCACTTTTTCTATCTGAGAAGCTAATATTTTAGCTAAGATTTTTGACTCTACATTGAGGAGTCAACTAGGCCTACAATTTTGGGTTTCTCTGGGTCTTTCACTTCTTTTGGGGAATAGGACAATACTGACTATCCCTATAAGCCACAAAAAGTACTGGAGCTATTTAGCTATTCATAATATTAAAGAATTTTTGGGAAGCCATTAAAACCCAAGAATTTTCCAGACATGATTACTCTAATGGCCTGCTTGATCTTTTTTTTCTGTGATATCCTAATTCAAGGTTTGTTGCTGTGTGGGTTTAACTTGGACCAGTCTATCACCTGATTAAAGTCATATTAAAGTGATAGATACTCAGATATATCTTATGGCTGCTTATGTAGGTCTTCATAGAATTACTTAATTGCCAAATTGCTTTCTTCATCTGAATAATTCAATTGCCCCTCCATTTCTTTAATACATAGAATAGTATGGGCTTGTGCCCTCTTACATAACATTTGGTCCTAAAGTTTCAGAGATTGAATTTGTTTTCCCAGTAGAGTTACAGTAGATTTTCTCTACTTTGTTATAGAAAGGATTATTGTAAAGCTGGCTGATTTTTTAATATTATTAATATCCTGTAATCGGTATTATTTTGTACACTGATATTCTACATATGGTTGGGTAAATGTGGCTAAAAGATATCATATGTTGGTAAAGTATCCCTAATCTCTCATGATGCTTGGTATTGGAGGTTTTGCATAAAAGGAGGACTACAGTCTGAAAGTTTTCCACCACTTATTTATATCTTATATTTCCCCATAACTTCCAATCCAGTATTGCTAAAACCAGTCTTTAATCTTTCTTTGTACCAGTATGTCTTTATGTAAAGAAAAGCCTATCCATTCCTGCTTTGATTCATCCACCCAGAAATAATTAACACAGTCCTGAAAGAAAACAGCTATGATCTTATAGGACATCTGCTATGACTTTACTTTATTGAATCCTACCTATCAATTTATTGCTAAGTTGAAAGAAATTAATTCTACTGGCTGATCCTGTATCGGGTGCACAGAAATGTAAATTCTGGCTAAACCTAGGCATCTACAAATAAGATTTTGTCATCCAGAATTTTATTCTAAGATTATGTCTTCTTAGTCATGACATGCTTTTTTGTAGTTTATCTAAATTAAAGTCCAGTACTGGCATTGATCTCTCCTCTTGTTATTATTGGAAACCTAGTAGTGTTCATGTCTCTCAGTGCTATCTCAAAACACTCGTTTAGTCCATAACACTTTCCTATGATCCACAGTCCCTATCTTGAATTGTACAATTATCCATCTGCCAGCTTTATCTGATGAACTTGTTTAACTATTTGTCATTTCAAGTTCTTATGAATTAGGGTGATGACCCCTCTGGATGTTCCTCTATAACTTGCTGCAACACAACACCCCTTCTAGCCTTTACATTTTTTGTGGTAAATAGGCAGTTCTTAGTTTGTTTTATTGAAAACAGATTATTTGTATCTCTAGCTGATGGATTTTAGAAATTAGGCTTTTGTATTTATGCCCTGTATTGAGCCCCCGAATCCCATGACAAGAAATTAACTTGAGATATGCTTAATTTTGACTGGCTATACATTACACAAGATGATAAAAGTTATATAGCTTGCAAAGATGGGCGGGATCTCACATAATTTGTGCATCTGCAGCTCAATATGAGTGATGATTCTCATAATCACCCTGTGGTGCTATCTTAGGTTTAAAATATTCTAATGTATATAGTATTCTGTAAAAACCCTATTAGCAGATAAATCAGAGAAAAAATAAAACTTCCTATAACGTCATTCATTCAAATGTCCAGGTAATATACTACCATAGCATGTGAGATAAACTATAAAGAAAAAAATGACTGTCATGATTAAATGTATAGGGAAAACATTGTATTGACTCAGAAGGCATTGGCCCCTTCAATTCATACTCAGCTGAATCATTACCCTTGCACACCCACCAATTTAATGGTCTAAGTTAAGAAACAGTAATGCACTTAATATATGTTATCAGGAGTATTCTCATCAGGACGACATAATAAATAAGTTAGTGTTATAAAACGGGAGACTTCATAAACTAACAAACTGGTTCAGTCTAACTATGCCTTGTAAGTCTAGTACACTATCATGATTTATATAACACAAGCATCCCCTGTTTACCATTAAGCCTTATAGTGAGTGGTGTGATCAGAGAAAAGAAAAACAAAGGGTGCACAAAGAAAAATACATTTATCCCCAGAGTCAGAAAAACACACATATTTTTCTGGGTGTTTGCCTCACCAGTCTCATTGTTGGTAAGTAGTATGCAGAAATATTTGAAAAGGTGTACCTTCATGCTGGGGCTTCTGTCATGGTAATGGCAGTCACCACTTGTAATAATGCTACTTGTTCATCTTCGTTTCCCAGAACATCCATTTCACATAACGGGGCATCAGATTCAGCAAATTACATGTTTTCTTCTATTTCCTCTTTGGTGGTTGCAGCCATGGGAAGAAATTTGTCGAATTGACTCGCATAAAACTGAGATGTTGCTTAGTTACCATAGAACTATGGCTATTCTATCAGCCAAACAGGTTGGATATATTTTTATGCTTTTTTTGTATCAGGGGGATGCCCATTAGCATTTGGAGAGTGCAGCTGTTTATGATTAGGATCTTTCTACAACATTGACCAAGAAAACATTCTCTTCAAGGGAGAATGGTTGCTAGCTTGGCTTTGGCTTCTTTTGGGAAGCCTCTTTATTTATGTACTATTAATAAGGCTAGGACTTTTAACTATACCAGGAGACCAGGATCTTTGAATTGAAGGCTGTGCTATAATCCACTGATATGCACATTGTGTGCCCCTCTGGTTGGCATTTAGGGCCTAGATCTTTAACCATCCATAAGGTTTTCTCCCAATCTCTGTAATTTAGAAACTGGAGTATGAACTTTTCGAACAGTTTGGAGTTAGAATGCATTATTGGCATTGACACTGTGTGCACTTTCAGTCTTTAGGGCTTGACTTTTTCTTTGTAAGTTAGCTAATTCCTTAGTGATATAGGTCACCAAGGTCCCCTTTAACTCCTTCTGGCAAGCCAATTCTACATAGGTTATCAAGATGAAAATAGCTTTCAGTATCATCCATCCAGAGTTTTAGCTTTTTGTTTGACAGAGATAGTTCCTCAAGTTGATAAGAGAGCACATGAAGCAGGTTTTGATGTCCCGAGATACCTTTGTTATGAAAATCTAGCTCTTGGTGGAGCCCCATCTTTTTCCTGGGAGCTTAGCTGCTGCATTTAATATCTTTTATCCATCTAGACATCTTGGATCAATATAGTAAGAAAGGTGAAGAGGCCTTTAAAATAGCAAATCAGTTGTGTTTCTACCTCCTACCTTCTGCTGCCTGCTTCATGGATTTGGATGCCATGTCACCAGCATGGTTGCCATAAACTTACTGAAACAGTTCATTTCAGGATTTCATTTAATTCAACTCACTTAATGTCTCCTACTTACCCAAGTACAGTTAGTATCCTAATTATATTGATTTGCTGTTTCATAATGACATTTAAATTGCAGTGTAGCAGGTTTGGGGAGCAAACAATAAACACATCTATTTTTTTGCACATCCCTGAGCATGCACCCTTTATTTATTTATTTTTTAAAGAAGAGAAGGCTGACAATGGTAATACAGTTCAATGGGGTGGACTAGAGGAAGGAATATAAAGAGAAAGTGTCAGAAGCACACCAAAATAACAAGCACACACACAAATAAAAAGAGGGCAGGAGATGCGACACAAGCATGGGCAACAAGAAAGTAACTCAGATTGACGAATAATAGACAGTGATGGGAATGACTGGAAGAGAGGCATAAGATAAGAAGGGATACAGAAGCAAGGAGAACACAGTGGTGGGGGTTAGAAAGTGGTATTGTGGGCCTGCCACTTAAGTCCAGAGGCAACTCCACCAAGACGTTAGTCACTCCATGGCTGACATCAGGAATAGGCATAGCATCTGGTGGCCCAGTGGTTTATGCCAGTCAGAAACATGATTGAGTTATGTGAGGAGACAATCTAGAGTCCCAGTCTGGACATCTAGCTGCCTGTTCACCTCATCCTTCAGCACCCACTAAACTAATTGATGAGTGACTCAAATGGGCCCCACCATACCTTCCATAAAAGAGAAGCCTTCACCCCACCTCCTGGGATATGGCTATTGAGGCCACCAGTGAGCCCTCCAGGTCACCTTCCACACAGTTCTCTTTGTCTGCCTGTTCTTCTTTTTTTTTGTTTGTTTGTTTGTTTGTTTTTTAAATTATTCCACCATTTCGGGTTTTTAATACAGTGACAGGAATAATCCCCATTCCTGAGTCAGGATATGATTCAAGTTCATGAAATTAGTATTGATTCATTCTTTGATGTTTGTCAAGAGAGCTTTTTTGGCACCTGCAGTGTAAGCAGAATTGCTCCCTTCTGTAGTTCATATTGCTTTATGTGTACTGGTGCATATTTAAATACTCTTGAAAATTTGTTCTTATTAGTCCTGCTGCTCCTGTTACTATATGCACTGTCTGGGTCTCTATGTTCCACATTGCTCTAGCTTCTGATCTTGGTTTTGCTTGAAGATCCAGGCAATTTAAGACTTTGTCTTTCATTTGGTAAGATTCTATAATTGCTGGGTGTAGCGATTTTGTTTTTCTTTGGACTGATATATCTGGTTTCTTTGCATCTATTTTCTTAACTTTTAATATTGCGTCATCCCATCTGATCCAAATTTCTTCATAAGCAATAGTGTTTTCTAGTTCATGTTTCAAATGCTTCTCAGTTAATTGTATACTGCAGTATATGCACAATCCCCAGTGAAACAGTCTTGCCATATTATTGGCTTTTTCAGTATACAGACCCCCAGCCATTAGTGTACAGCAACTGACAATGAGATGTGCAATTGTTTCCAGTTCTGTTTTACAGCTGATTTTTATATATCATCTGTTTCTTTAGCCTTTTTCCATAGTTGTTGTGCACTGACGTGCATGCAGTCCAGTATCTTGGGCTGCCACTATTACCCTTTCCTTGTTTTGGTTTAAATTCACCTCCCCTTAAAAATTCCTGCATCAAGTCTTGATAAAGATGTGGTTGTTGTAGGAGTCTCTATACTTGCCACTTTATTTGTAGGCTTTACAATTTTCTTTGCCTTTCTACAGTTCTTTCTTTATATTCCTTCTTTTGTTTTCTGGAACTTTCAGCTGCTGTCTGATTCTTGTTTACTTCTGGTTTGTTTTCCATCCCAAATCTTTTCTAAAATGCTTCTGCTAAATGAAGCAAAGGTATCCTGTTTGATTTCTTATCTTCATACCTTAGAACATTTACTGTGTTCAGATCTGATGAGGTCAACGAATATGTGCACATTCCCTTGACTGCAGATCCGTACATTAAATTTTTCCAGGTAGCCAGGTTGTACATAAGCTGAGTGGGAAGATCGAGAGTCTTGTTTTCCCTATTTAAAGGATTTATGGGCAAGGGTGTCACTTCTGCCACAACTCGGCAGATCTTCAGTAGAGGTGTGAGGATCCGAGGCTTGTGGCATCAGGTAGCTGTCTATCAGTGATCAGACAGGTGAGGATCTTGGGCATCACTAGTTAGCACTATGTGTTGCCAACAAACAATAAATAAAAGATTTTGGGCTCAAAGAAGGAAGTATTGCTATTTTATAGGTTTTGGCACATATATTGGCATATATTTAACTCTAGAGAAACTAAGTGGAATATGTATCTTTTTATGCCTGATTCATAAGATAAGAAACAAGAAATAGTAGCTTTTGTTGAACATAACCAGATCTAAATGTTTAAATATTGATGATCACTTTTCTAATTGTGAGGAGATATTAATAAAGCTGTGCATTTAAATATTTTTCTAGTTATAACTTAAGAAAGGAAGGTGCAATTCTTTCTGCTCTTAGGAACGAAATGGTCATGCTTGCATTTTATTCTGAATGTTTTGTTTTACAACAAAAGAAATGAAGATCAGTGGTGATGCAGACTAACTAGAAAAGGAATGATTTCCTCTCACTGTCTTTTTTTTGAGAAAACTGCACACACATTTCAGTACCTTCAGTTGGCATCTCTGTTTCTGTTATTGGTTTTGAAAATGTAGCCTACTGTCTGAGAGGGGATGGCATTCTTATGCAAGAGGTGGATCCTATCACTTTGAAGCCTGTTTAAAGACATACAATGCTTTATTGTTTACTAGTTTATGTGCATAAAGAAACTAAAACAAGAGAGAGATTGTAAAAGGCGTGTGAGTGGAGAGCTGACGTTACTAGAGAGGGAAGAGATCAGTGCCCGCTGGTATTGACTGTGTTGGTCACTTTAGACAGTACACTGTTTGTTTTAGTGACATGCAAGGATCTGAGCTAAGCTGTTCTGTATGTGCTCATTGTGAATGACAGATTTTCTCTGAGATGGCTGTCTGGAGTTGGGGGTGGGGGCTATTAATCCATTTAAGTTAGAGTGGTTTTGGAATGCCTGCAACAGCAGTACACTCAGAACTTAGCAAAATATCTGGAGGAGGTTTTTAAGCTAGCTTGCCTTTACTATGAACTTTTTTTTTTTTTGAGGAAGCATGTACAATTCCAAGTTTTTTGCATCAAGGTAGGTAATGATCATTTAATTTTCTTAGATTAATTTGTCAATATTAATGTCAGGTTCTTTGTCACTACAAGTATTGAAAGATAGATAGAGATGGATAACACAAAAGCTCAATTTTTTTTCAGGGACTTGGAGGTGGCTCAGAACCCTGATCTGGGATACTTCACCAGGAAAATAGCCTCTTACATTACAGAGGGTGAGCTGGGGTTGTACAACACACCTGTAAAAAATCATGGAGTAGGACTACAAAAGTTTTGTCAGCTCCAGCTGTGAACCCCACCACATCGTCATATGGTAATCCTGACTCTTAAGGCCACGATGCTGGGGGGACGTGCTGAATTTCTTGGAATTGATGGGGGCAATCAGTGGAGGAATATCTTGATGATTTTATATATTTCCTTCCTGCGGAGGCCAGGGCTAGGATATTCGATATGATGCCAGAAAAGAATTTTGGATCCATAATCCTGTTAGGATTTTGGTCACCAGGAGGAGGTTTCCAGGTCCCCAGATACTATGCTCCCCACTGTCTCCTAGGAAAATAGGATTGATTCCCCTTTGGCTGAAAATGGGAACAGGTTGAAAGTTTTGTACACTCACATCACTGAGTTTTTACCCTGATGGCTACTTTAAATGCAGATAATGCATCAGCTCCAGGATCACACATCACAACTCATGTTCTAGCAAACATTAAGGAAAAAAATTCTTAGAAATTGTGGATATATTTGACTTATTTGATACAAGGGGGATTTGTTGTGTAATCTATGCATAGAATCCTGTGGCAAATGACTTGGAAGCAGCTTTAGCAGCCATTCACAAAAAAGCCTCAGCAAAGATGATAGCTAAAACCTGGGACACTTGGGCATTAGGTGTTGTGGTGCTCATGGGGGGTCATCATCAAAAGTGATCCCAGTCAGGTATTGTTGTTACTGATGTATATTTTCTGGCAATAACAGAGGCTAATCACATTAAAGGAGGCACAGCCTGGTCAATGGATGACCATAGGTTTAGGAAGCTACAGGCTTTGGACAAACTATTAGGTGGGATCAAAAATACTCATATAATTGGTTGACCATCATACTAGATAAACCTAATTGTCTGGAGAAGAATTTTGCCACAAAGGCTCAAGGGGAAAGCAGATTTTGCTGGGCATTTAACAATGGGAGATGTTACTGGTCATCTTGTAAATTTCCCCATGTTTTGTTCATTATGTGGGAAGACTCACCGTCAATGAAATGTTAGAATAAAGCTGGGCATTCCTCAGTTAGCAACATTTTCCCTCATCAGGACTATACTTTGTACCCACCACTACAGGATAGCCAGATTAGGGGAAGCAGCCTTTTGTGATAGCAAATTTAATGCCTCAAGGGGAAAAGCTCATTCTGATCCCTCGCAGTTCTCCTATTAAACTAGAAGCAGATTCAAATTTTATCAGATTACCATGATCATCAGAAAGCAGCTTTTCTTATCAATAGTTTTGAAAATAATTTTGAAGTTGGTTCTTTGGCACCACTTGATTCCAATCTGGTTAACAACCTTGCCACTTTGAAAGGTTTGGAGGAAGTAGTAGAGTCATTGGCCCTTATTCTTACCTTTCTTGGTCCAATTTCAGCATCTCCCCTATATGCTTATTCCTAAAAGAAAGACTTTTTTTTTTGTAAAATTGTCCTGTGTTTGCAGTGTGCAGGGATATTGATAGGTTTGCAATCATGGAGTGGGCATTAGTGAGATGAATGATACATGTATATGTATGTCTGTGTACAGTGTGTGTATATCTATATCTATCCAGCTATACACACACACACACACACACACACACACACACACACACACACATATATATATATATATATATATATATATATACATATGTGTGTGTATGTGTGTGTGTGTGTGTGTGTGTGTGTGTGTGTGTGTGTGTGTGTGTGTGTGTGTGTGTGTGTAACAGTGAATACACATTTGTATGGTGCACAATTCACGTACACATTTTGATCAAAAATACAAGTGGCTGATAAGACATTTATGCTAACGTAACAATTGGTGTCAAACTAAATGATTAACAATGTATTAGTGTATCTTTTGGGAAGTCATCTATCCCAGGAAACTACCACATTAACAATATGCCCCTAAGAGTTTCCCATGTTGTTTGAGATTTGGGAACATCTGTGGACCTAACTTTTGAACCAACGTGTGTCTATTGTTGTAAGAAAGTCCTTCTATATTGAAACAAAGGGATTGTGTTTAGATATATGGATGCCATTGCCCCCATTTACTTAGCCCTGATTAGGCCAGTCCAGTCATTAAATATAATACCCTATTTGGCATGTATCTTTCCAGACACATGCAACAACTGGAATGCCCAAAGAGATACCTTACTAAATTGGTGCAAGGCTTAAACAGCATGTCCTACATGTACCAGTTGAAAGCCTGTCATTATAGTTGGTATCCTAGAGACCGCTAAGAGATGATCTGTGTCTGGCATACAAGACATCCTCTGAGACAATATTGAATGATTTACTGCACAACAGCAAGTCAAATGGCATCAGAAATACATGGTATAGGGATATAAATGGCATTTGTATCATCAATCGAACAATTTGCAGGGAAAGGTATATCTTGCAGAGGATACCAGTGCTCTAGACAGACCCCCCCATCCAAATAATACAAAGTACATCCCTGTTCATATTCAAGCACAACTTGGATCTATGGATGAGAAACAGAAAATTCACCCAAGGACTGCTCCCTGCACTACTCATGGACAGAGGCAGCTACTAAATACTTTATGCCATGCAGGGTCCCTTCAAATTATCTATGGTATGATTACAGTTATTCTCATTAAGGGTAATATATAATTATGGACCATGGGATGGGTAAGGCCAATTTATAACCAAATGGGATAGGTTATTTTAAGTGCAAAAAAAGGAAACTAGCTAGGCTTAAAATGGTCTTCAAGGGTAGTTAGCCTAGTACTTAGCTATGAATCTCTGAGTTTATAATCTGACTGAACATCAGATTACAATTACTGGCAGATACAATTGGGAAATATGCTGCATAGAACATTGTGTCCACCAATAGAATGTTTTATGATGTGTTACATCTGACCAGCACATAATGCAGATCAGAGTCTTTTCACTGTAGATCACTGCTAATGCAATGTCCAGTTGTGCACCGGCAGAGATTCCCTGGTTTTGAAAGATTTTGTCCCATTAGTGCAACAGTGGAGCAAGTATATATATATATATATATATATATATATATATATATATATATATATATATATATATATATATATGTGTGTGTGTGTGTGTGTCTACCTGATAACACCGACACACGAAAACACTGACAACGAAATCACAGACACCACAAAAACCGAAAGTTCAAAAACACAAAACTTCACATGCCCGACAAACCACAATCCCGACAATCAACAAACAAAACAAATCCCCTGTCCAAAAAGCACACACACAACACAAGCACACCAAAAGCCTTACAAACCTACACTAAACCTTACATACACAACTATCTATGCACTAACCTTAACCCAAACCCTAACCCTAAGGTCCGCCACAATTGCACACTCACCTAACCCGCGCCCTAACTCAACCTGCCCCTAACCGTACAGTCTGTCACTATTGCACACTCACCTAACCCATGCCCTAACCCTAACTCACATAATCCGCCCCTAACCCTTACCCCACACTTAACTTAGCATTTCGGTGTTCTCAGCGTCGGGATATTCAACTGTCGATCATCTCCATTGTCGATCTTCTGGTGTCGGTGTTCTTGTCGGTGGGGTTTTGCAGTTTCGGCATTATCAGGTAGACCTATATATATATATATATAAATCTATATAGGTCTACTTCACGTGACTGAAAACTCAAAATACTGAATTTCATTTGACTGAGACAACAGTACCTAATTTTCAAAATACCGACAACTCATTTGACTGTGTCTCATTATACTGAAAGCTTACACCACTGAATTTCAAAATAGTGAATTTTAAGCCATAGATGTGGTGTGTTTCCCTTCACCTGTGACTTGCTTGTGACAAAAAACATTGCTGTAACTTAAAATGCCAACTGTCAGAATACCGGTAGTAGTATAGAAAGTAGTATTGTAGTGTTTCTAAATGGGGTATGTCTCTATACATTTTTATGAGAAGTATCTAAAATAATATGGCAGATATTTTGTATGCTCCTGGCAGTAGTGATAATGTGTACAGTACTGTTAAGGTAAGCAAAAAGCATTTGCCATTTTCCCCACTGTAGTGCAATCCTGGAGTTAGCATCTATAGCTGGAGGATTGTGGGTGTTGTAGCTCCCCACCTGTTTTGTTTTTAAATTGTCTGGTTTCTGTTAAGAGGGTAAGTGAGTAGTTTTTAAGTTTTGAAAAGAGTTAGTCAATGGTGTTGTAGGTGTGTATATCTGTGGCTTAAAATCCAGTATTTTGAAATTCACCATTGTAAGTTTTCAGTATAATGAGACTCACTCAAATGAGTTTTCAGTCATGGGATGTAGCTCCATATATATATATATATATATATATATATATATATATATATATATATATATATATATATATATACATATATACACATACACACACACACACTCACACACACACACACACACACACACACACACACACACACACACACACACACACACATATATATATATATATGTGTGTGTGTGTGTGTGTGAATGTGTGTGTGTATATCTATACATATATATATATATATATATATATATATATATATATATATATATATATATATATATATATATATGTGTGTGTGTGTGTGTGTGTGTGTGTATAAACCCCCCGAATATAAAAATGCTGGTTTTAGAGCTCAAGTGTAGGGAAACCACACAGTCTAAATACTACAGCCCTACAAAACCAATTACAATGTAATTAAGTACTACAGCAGCGGAGACAGTTCAGCATTGAAACTCTACTAAGGTGTGAGAAATGTAACAAAGAACATATGATTCTTATGAAGTACCATAAACATAATCACAGAAGTACAAAATAATACTTATGTTCATTCTTTTAGAAGGAGATGGATTTAGATGCAAAAAAATCTCTGTAACTCTCAGGTGAAGTAGCCAAACCAAGAGCAGCTCTGAGGAACTAAGAACAAACTCACACAAAAAACTGGGCTTACGTAGAATCAGATAAAACCATTTTTACAACAGCAAGGCCTATAGTCCAAAAAGGAAAAAAAAGCAATAAGCTTTCAGTCAGCAGCCCCCAACTCACACAGGTTTTCTACAGTACACTTCTGCACAACAGTGCAGTCATAAAATCCTCTTAAACTAAAAAGGCTGGAAACCACACAGTCTATGTACAATAGTCCTGTCAAACTAGCAAACACAATGTGAAAACAGTTCAACTTTGAAACTTCATAAAATGCAGAAATGTAACAAAAATACAGGAATCTTATGAAATGCAGTACAAATAATCCACAGAAGTACAAAGTCATAATTATTTTCTCTCTTCTAACAGTGGACGGCTTTAGATACAGCAAATTCTCTGTAACTCTCAGGCAAAGTAGCCAAACCAAGAGCAGCTCTGAGTAATTGAGCAGAAACCCATGCAAACATTGGGCTTATACTGAATCTGAAAAAAGTTTTATAACAAGCAAGGCATACAGATCAATCAGGAAAACACACAATAAGCTTGAAGCCAGCAGTCCCCAGCTCTGATAGGTTTGCCACAGCACACTTCTTCCAGAAGAGTGCAGTGCAGTCAGAAAACCCTCCTAAGGTAAAAATGCTGGCTTCAAAGCTCAAGTGGGGAAACCACACAATCTAGACACTACAGTCCTGTAACACTAGCAGACCCATTTTAATTAAGCACTACAGCAGCAGTGGAAACAGTTCAACTTTGAAACTCTGCTAAACTGTGAGAACTGTAACAAAACATACAGGATTCTTATACAGTAAAAATAATTATCAGAAGAGCAAAATACTTACTTTCATTCTTTTAGCAGAAGATGGCTTTAGGTTCAGCAGATTCTCTGTAACTCTCAGCTAAAACAGCCAAACCAAGAGATGCTCAGAGAAATGGAGCCAGCAAAAGTGCAAAACGATAACTATTTTCATGCTTTTAGCAGCAGATGGCTTTAGATGCAGCAGATTTTCAGTAGAGTGGTTTACACTTTGATCATTGCAAATGGCGTCTTTTATGATCCTGGCACCAGCCTTTATTAGCCTGTTTTGTACCACACATACTGTAGTATGATAGTCTGTGTCTCTGTGGGGCGTATTACAGAACTGTTTCCTGTCTGACTTGTGTCAATTAGGGATGCCCCCATTTCAGAGGTCCGTAGTGGGACAGATGGGATGTGGTCAGTATATGACATCACTGAAAGTTTGACCATGGGTAGAGGGTGTGGCCAAGCATATGACACCCTGGACATTCCAGAGAAGCAGAGATGGATGGGAGGTATGCTGGGGTGTATAAAACCTATGCCTTGTCTTTTTCAGCTGTGACATTCAGTGAGCAGATCATTTGTCTATTCTAGCAGTTGGGTATTTTGCTGTGAGAGAGCAATTACACAGGATTCTTCATATATATTATAAATGAGATTAACCTGTCAGAAACGGTCACTAAAAAGTATACTATAAACACCACACTGAATGCTTCCTATCAAAATCTAACAGGAGAAAAGAATCATCAATTATGATAAATATATTAATATTATAACAAAATAAAACAATACACTATTTCAAATCTCTGTTAAGTTACATAGAGCTACATACAATCCAGAATCTAAAATGTAGGTCTAGAGAAATGGACAATGGTAGCTTGACCTGCAAAAATGATCTTGTTATTTCAGCATCTACATCTACTTTTATAAGTCTACTTTATTTGTCATAAATACACTGCAGCATGGGCCATGATATGGTTTAGAATAGGACAGCAGCAATAGCTTTCAGCTACTAGCTAAAGGCTGTGGTTTAAAATATGCCCTGGGGAACATGCAGAGTAAATCCTTTTAGACTGAATGTCAAGCTTGTAATACATGGATGATTTGTGAATGGATGCCCAGATGGCAACCTCACCAATGCTATGGATAGATTCATTTTTGAACATTTTTGAATAAGAATGTTTGGTGAAAGCATTCATGTGAAATGGAGCATATACAAGATTCGGACATGCAGTAGTAATAAATTATAAACAGTGTAGAGCACAACATAAAGGACTTGAACATACACTTCTAAAGCAAAATTAAATCAGCTACTTATTAAAATCCAAATTTAAATATTTCTGTATCATCTATAGAGTAGCTTTTAAGCACATTCTTTCTGAGCATTTCTGTCTGCATTGTATCACACAGCTGCATATTCAAGACTAACCTTAAAGTCACTGTAGTGTGTAAGGACAGATACAGGAAAAAATAGTAACCACGGAAAACAACATTACTGCCAAAGCCCTTACACCAACAGCTGGAATGCATAATTTCCACAGCTGTAAAATGGCTGATAAGGAAGTGTTCTACAGATGTGGGTTTTGAAAAGCTCTTCCATATGTGTGATCCCCCCTCCCTGCATGAATAGTAGACAATCACTGCAACATTTTCACCACCTGTACCTAATAGGGAACAACTCTCCCTGATGTTCCAGGTTGAAGACATCACAAATGAAATTTTGACTTGCCAAGAAAAAGTCGGAAGTAAGTGCAGATTTTTCTTGGTAATTCAGAGATTCGTCAAAAGTTTGAGTTTTTGTGCCCCTCTGATTCCTGATGCAGGTGACAGGATAACATGACTGTACCACTGATAGCAGTACTGGTGGCAACCTTATTATCAATGTTTGTATCACATGTAAAATGAGAGGCTGTGCCCACTTTTAAGGGGCTCATATCTCCTGAAATACATTATGGAATCTTCTCTTGTTTGGCAAAAAAGGTCTACAGTGCCTGCTTATCAGACGTTCATGTACATGACTAATGTTACCAGACCCCATTCTTCTTCCTGATAAATACAGACCTTATTATATACTGGAGAGGTAGTCACTTACAGTTACACTAGGTGACTCCCATTTTTTGAAAAATACATTGATGCAGAGAAATAGGTTACAGTGGAAACAAGTCAAATTGCTCCTTTTTACAGAGCTCATGGGCGTGCACAATTAGGAGGAAAAATCTAAGTCAAGATTGAGACTTCACAACTTTTTGTTTAGTCTGCCATTGCCAGTGTAATAAAATTCAACATCCTAATCCTTAATTTTAAAGGGATCCATCAATTTAAGAAAAATAAATTATTATTCCATCTGATTTTAAGTCAGGGCTAACATACATTTTATTCAATAAACTCACATGACAAACAAACAATGGCTGCAAATTAAAAAAAAAAGCCTTACTAATATAATAGCTGTTGGTATCAATTAGAACTGTTGTTTGGGCAATTTTTGTTTAATCTTCTTTTCAGGAACACATTTTAGATTCTGGAACTGACCCAAATGGCAAATGGTGTTATATAATTTGCAGGAGCAAAACATATTATAAACTGATATTATTTTTTAATTTATATCCACCATGTTATAATCAATGTGCATTTATTATAGACATATGTCAATTGTTAAATAATTTTAATAACTGCTTCCATATAACTGGGAACATACTGGAATCCTGTCATGAGTCCCTTAAGGATAGACTTACTAATATTTTTCATCCTTGAAATGACATCTTTCCAAACTAAATCAAATTGTTATGTGTTGAAATTGTTCAAATTATAAAAATAATCCTTATAAATCTATCATTTTACCTTTGAATAGTAGATATCTTCCTTTAGAAATGTCAAGGTATCTTCTTCTTCTTCTTCTTTTGGCTTTTTTAGGGGTCACCACAGCGGATCACCTGTCCGCTCATGATTGGCAGTGGAGGTTTACTGTGTTGAGTTGCTAGCCCAGCACCCAACCTTCCCCAGAAGGCACACACATGCACACACTCACACCTAGGGCCAATTTAGAGTGTCCAGTCCACCTACAGCATGTCTTTGGGATGTGGGAGGAAACCAGAGCACCCGGAGGAAACAGAAAAGTCAAGGTATATGATATTAAAATAAATTATTCTATGAAATATCAGAATTCTAGCCTGAACTTCACAAATAATATACAAAAATTATTAAACATCAAACAACATTATGGGATAGAAAAAAAACAAAATTGATCTAGTCAAGATGAATACATTACCTAGGGTGCTTTTTTATTTTGTTTCTTCATTCTTTATTACATAAAGTAATCAATTTAAAGAGATTAACTCAGTATTGTCTAAATGTATATGGTCTCCTAAATCTGTCAGAATGAAATATAGCAAACAAATTTTTCCTAAGAAACAAGGGGAGGGGGTAAAGATTGTCATATTTTTATTTGTATTACTTAATCATTAATGAGCAAAAGTTCAAAGAATAATCCATTAAATACCAAATATGAAAGATTGGTACCCCTTGGATTAAAGTTTATATATAAACAATTACTGTCCTATGCAGAGCCAGATCTAGCTCAAATGGGGCCCTAGGCAGGGTAATGGATCAGGGCCCCACTACACACACACACAGCAGCCCCCCCCCCCTTGCAGCCACTCCATTGTCCCATTACTTGATTATTTCTCCCCATTTACCATGTGTCAGTGCTTATACTATCTTCTTTACTTCTACAATGATTACAGATATCTGGATTTAATTTAACACTTTTATTTTAAATTGTATAGCATAAACACTGATAGACATTTTGTAAACAAAAATATATGGTCTCAAAATGAAAACAGACCGCATTAATAGTAAAGCTCTCTGCCTTTGAAACACATTCATTGAAATGGCATTGAAACCCACATTCAAAGAAAAAGCATCTGGCCAGTGATGGATAACATTTAACTTTGGGCTATTTTCAAAGTGTAAGCCCCATGCTCACATTTTTAGGACCATGCAGACATGCATGTGTTCTTTGATTCACCTTCATGATTGTCAGAGTGTATTTTAAATTTATAGTGTTGAAGATTTTTCCAGTAAGCAATGAAACAAAATGTATGAACCAATAATGAAAAGCTGCCCATTTTAGAATACTTCAACCATAAGAGGCCACTTAATATCAGTCAATATGCACAATATATACAGAAGTAAAAGTCATCAGAATAATTCCCCATTAAAGAGATCATTAACTAATGAAGAGGTTGCTGCTAGCAAACAAATTTATATTTCAGTGTTTCATCTACAAATTCAGTGCCTATTGCCCCTGAAGATTAAATTGCTTATGCTACATTAAAATAAATGGTAAGCTGGTAATATTGCAACAGGGAATGGATGACAAACCAACAACAGGCTCATAGTTGCTAGGCATCTCATCCAAAGGAGGATAAACTCAGGATTCTCCTCCCCCTCCAAATGCAACATAGTATCAGCAAAGCCATCTGCATGGTATGGGAGTAGAACTCAAAGCATTCTGCATCAAAAACAAGTATGCTACTTGTGGTGCTATTAACACTGCTTTCAAATTCTATAGCAAAAACACAACCATTTGCTAAACAAATGAGTTGCACATGAAAACAGACAGCATGAGCAGTAATAAACCTTTCTTTTATTGAAGCTCACGATTCCTTGAAAATGCACTGAACGTCACAAATTCCTCGATGATGCACTGAATTTCACAATTCCTTGAAAGTACAATGAAGCTCACAAATCATTAAAAATACACTGAAACTCAATTTCTTGAAAATGCACTGAAACTCATTTCCTTGAAAGTGTAATCTGAATACTCTGGTAGTTGGTGTGGAGGATTTGGGCTCTTGTCTCTTGTAACTAAGGTGCAGGGTTTGAGCCTGAGTAAATTACATAAGCTGCCATCCCTAACTACGGCATTACACATACACACATTCCAATTCTGAAGTAAGAGACTTTGTTCGTATAGTTACCTTAATCCTGAAGTAAGATTCTGGACTGCAGCAGGAATAGAATGTTTTCTATGCTTAACTTTCACAAACAGATATAGAAAAGAAGAAGCAACAGCTTCCAGGGATGCACAGATTCACAGGCCATTTGTTCTCTTAAAGAAGAATGGACACCCTTAAAGAAGATTTTTTTTATTTAAAAAAATAAATAAATGTTGTGGCAGCCCCGCACAGGTCAGCATGGGGAGCCATCTCAGTTAGCGGACTCAAGGCGACTACCTATGTCACCTAGTGCTGGATCCAGCTCTGGTTGTATGACTGCAATTTTCTAGCTCTTATTTTTTTAAAACCATAATGAGCTTTAAAGGGCTATTGTTCATAGAGTAATTGATGAAAAAATATCATGCTAATATTAAACTCTTCCTTTCACCCTAATTTCAAATTAAATAAGCAAAATGTAGATCTTAAGAATTTCCCAGGGATTATAAATTAAACAGTCTGTGATTTTATTAAACTTTCTTTGAGATAAAAAAGCTGTAAGGTAAGGAATGAAAATGAGTAAAGATGATTTCCCCATTTTAAATCTAATAGCCTAAGACAATATGTAATAAGCAATAAGTATACCTCAAACTCTTACAAGTATATATATACTGTTAGAAAATCAGGCACCTTTATACATTTCATATTCATGTTACTGAGGAAAAGTTGAATCACCCTCTCAGAAAATGAAATTTGCATATCTGCTCAATTAAATAGTATATTCCCCTTAAAAAAGGTATTCTCAGTGTATGATTTCAAACTATACTTGCATGACCCCAACTAAACTTTTATCTTTTCCACATTCCCAGTATCTTGTAAGGCCTATGAAAGTGAACAGTTAGATATGACACGTCTTTTCGAATTATAAATATGCCAACAAACTGTAAAAGTCCCAAAAAGTAAAACTCCAAAAACTAGGATATAATGATGAAATCATTACCAGGAAGTCTGTACTACTTTATATCCCAATAGCCAATCTTTCACATAAGAATATCTATGTACATATTACACAAAACTGGTTTGATTGTAAAAATATGTCTTGGAATAAAATATATCAAGGTCTTTAAAATGTTTCTTATAAGGAATAAAATATTTATTTTCTTCATGGAATGTTGGACAAAGATCTTTAATATTATTATATAATCTTGGGTTGAATACCTACTTATAACCACAAACAGACTTTAAAAGAACATCAGTATAGTTATATGCCATACAAATAGTACCACTTAAATTACATTCCTACATTTTATTTTTCTTAACTATTGATTCACCCTTTTGTTTTACTGTATCAGAGCATTAGCTTAATTAAGTTGACTTAATATACATTTGCAATGTGGTACATTGTACTTTTTACAAATAGTTTATGTAAACTAGTTGGTTATCTCCTGTGTTATGTGTATATAGTTTGTTTTTTCTTGTAGCTTTGTTTTTTTTCATTTTTGTCTACTGATAAACTCTTATTAAATAAAGAATTTTGAAAAAAAAAGTGCATAGAAAGATAGACAATAATAGACAATAATTTTGAGGAAAACACAGGAGTAGAGTCAACTGTTTGAAGGGGAATTTAGAAAAAACAAAAACTGAGAAGAAATGTGGAGGCAAGAAGAACATCAGTACAGGACACTAGTGAGGTAAAAGTAGTTATAATGAAAAATAGAAAAAAATGCACAGAACAAATAGTTAAGATAAACAAAATAGTGGTAGATCTATGGTCAGAAACAAGGCATCAAAGTATGTTAGGACAACCAAGTCCAAACAATTGGTGTCCAAGTGCTGAAATAAAACCAAATAACTAATAATAGCACAACGTTGCGAGTCCACAGAAACGATTTATTCACACAAAAAATACAGATTGGTTAAGCGCTTTAATCAAATAGTATGACTTCAGCAGAAAAAAATAATTTGAAAATCTTGAAACTTAAATAATACCCAGTTTAAATTCATTGGTTAAAAAACTAACCAATCATTTTTAAAATATACCAAGTCTCATAAATAATAAAATGCAAATGTTGAATAATTAATTAATTCATCAAGTACTTAAATCTTAAAAATACATATATACTATGTAGTATACCTGTGAAAAATCAAGATATAATAATGTAAAAATGTAGGTATTACATGTTTAACTGCTTCCATATAATCAAAATAGAATAAAAATTAAAATTAAAAATTAAAAGTTACTTCACTGGCCAACAAGCCAGTGAATTATACTAACATACAGGCATAATAGAAAGATGTTCATTAATACCCGGCGGATGATCAGCAGCTAATCTAAGTTGCCACATCAATTCTTTTTTATGCAACTTGTTTTGCCAATCACCCCCCCCCCCCCTCACATCCACTGTAACGAAATCCAGGATTCCAAACTTAAAACAACTGAAATTCCTACACAAAATACTATGTTTGTACAAAGCATTAGTATTTTTTCCACTCTTCATGTCATAAAGATGCTCATATATCCTGTTCTTCAGCATCCTTTCTGTCTTTCCGACATAAAATGAAGAGCAAGAATTGCACTTAGCAAGATATACTAATTTACTAGAATGACAGTTACCATTTTTCAAATAGATGTGACATCTACTGGAATTGTTAATAATCATGTCAGGTTCAAGCATTATATATGAACAATAATGACATCTACCACAAGGCTTGCTACCGTATGAATTTCTCTGCTTTTCATTAGAAATTCTAGTAACTTCCACCAAGGATTTAATATTGCTACCTACTTCGGTGGAAAAAATAGGTTTATCACCAAGAATCCGAATTATTTCAGGATTGGTTCTAAAAATGTTCCAGTTCTTTACCAAAGTTGTTTTCACTTGGGAATACAAGGGACTAAACTGTACTACACATGCCTGTTGAAAATTGGTAGTATTCCTGGTGTTACCATAATTAACTATATCACCAGGTTTATAATCACTACTACCCAATAAGGGTTTATAAAAGGTACCCCATTTGTTTCCAACTTCCTCAAGTATTGGGTCAATGAAATGACCCGGGTAGCCTCTCTCAAGAAACATGGTCTTTAAATTCTGGAATTCCAGTATCACATCTTCCTTAATGGTGGTCATTCTAGCTATTTTTACTGCCTGGCCCTTTACAATACTTCTTTTTTGATGAATAGGGTGGTGACTAGTATAATGTAAATATGCATTGCAAAAAGTGTTTTTTCGGTAGATTTTGGATTGAAAACTGTTTTGTTTTTTAAAAATCTGTACATCAAGAAAATTAATTTCCTGTTGATGGTATTAAAAAGTAAACTTTAAATAACTTGTGGTCTGATTTATATATTCCAAAACCTCTAAAATTCCTGCTACATCTCCTTTTCACACAATAAAAATATCATCCAAAAATCTACAGTAATATGCAATGCATGGAAAAAATTCCATATTAGATTGAAAAGTGTATTTTTGTTCCCACCCTAAAAGAACTAAGTTGGCATATAAAGGGGCACAGGCAGCACCCATAGCAACTCCTTGCAATTGTTTGAAGTATTCACCACCAAAAAATATGTAATTATTCTCCAGAATCAAACTCATTAATTCACATAAAAGTGACACCTCATCTGATTTTAAAGAGGAATAAGAAAAAAGAACTTCCTCAAAAAATTTAACCCTTCCATCTTTGGAATACAAGAGGAAAGATCTTGTATATCAATTGTGAGAAAGCAACAATCAGTCGACCAGATGTCTTGCTTGATTTGACCCAAAAAGTCCCATGAGTCTTTTAACAAGTGTGGAAATGTATTAATAATATGTTTCAATTTTCTATCCACATATACCGCTAGGTTGTGTGTCTTAGAACCTGCAGCAGCGACTATGGGTCTAAAGGGTGGCTTTTTTGGATTTTTGTGCACCTTCGGAATCCCGAAAATGGTGGGTATCCTAGGAAATTTGTTTAATAGGAAGTTGTATTCTTCTTTGGAAATTCTCTGATCTATCAAGTATCCATATAAGTAACTATCTAATCTACAATAAGAAATTTTGATTTCATTTTTAGAGCATAAAGAATATCTGCCCTCCTGAAATAGTATATTTTGCATGTCATTATTGTATTCTTCTACACTGTAGATAACCACCCCTCCCTCTTTATCAGGTGTCATAATTCTTATGTCGTTATTTTTTCTAAGACTCTCAAGGAGGTTTTTTTCGTAAATATTCAAATTGTTGAACACCTTCCTTTTTTCCCCCCAAAGTCTTGTATAGATCTTCTTTAACTAGTTTCTCATATGCCGCAATAAGGGGGTGTAGGGGGGATTAAACATGCTACTTTTCTTTGATACTTTATTTGATTCACCTTTGCTTATTTTATCTGACCAAATGAGGTTCAAATTTAACTTCCTTAAATACAGCTGTAAATCAATCATAACTGAAGCTATATCTGGCACATGAGTAGGAACAAACTTGAATCCCTTTGAAAATAAGGAAAATAAATCTTTAGTAATAGGAAAGTTTGAATAATTGTATATGTTAAAACCATCCAAACTATATTTAATATTATCAACACTCTGAATCTGTGCTATACCATCTGCCATTGGTTGTAATTGCAATTCTGCTTCACAACCCTGCTGTAGGTCTTGTTTGTCCCTTGTCTGCGTTTGGCTATTCATTCTGAGCACCGGGGAATGGGAAAATCCTGCATATCAGATTTTAAAGAGGAATAAGAAAAAAGAACTTCCTCAAAAAATGTAACCCTTCCATCTTTGGAATACAAGAGGAAAGATCTTGTACATCAATTGTGAGAAAGCAACAATCAGTCGACCAGATGTCTTGCTTGATTTGACCCAAAATGTCCTATGAGTCTTTTAACAAGTGTGGAAATTTATTAATAATATGTTTCAATTTTCTATCCACATATACTGCTAGGTTGTGTGTCTTAGAACCTGCGGCAGCGACTATGGGTCTAAAGGGTGGCTTTGGTTGATATCATCTGTTTCAACCTCCATGTTCAAACTACGTCTAGGTCTATTCTCCACTCCACCAGAACCAGGCTCATCCTGTTGTTGCATATAAAAATACAGTTTATCAGTTGGGTAGACCTTACCCTGCTTGTACTGTTTGTTGTCCCTTTCCATCTTTTTAACCTTTTTCTTGAATATATTGTCGCATTTTTGGTCCACCCTACTGATAATCTTATAATACAAATTTTCATACTGTGAAAATAATAAATCAGTATTGACTTTTTCATTTAGTATATTCACTTCTTCCCTTAATGCATTAATCATAGACTCATAAACAACCACAGTTTTAGCCAACAGTTCTAATCCCCACTTATCAAACATTTCAGAAAAATTCTTTACAATCCCATTGTCATAATAAATACCATAAGGAAACTTAAAAACCCTTAACCCTTGTGGTACCAACTCCTGCTTGATACATTCATTTAAATATCAAATTTCCATTTCACACAGTTTAAATTTAAACAATTTCTTTTCAAAAGCGTATATAATTTCCCTTAAAGATGTATATTCAACATGCTCAACGTTTTTGCGTCCAGAATTAGAGTTACAAAGTTTATAACCAGTTTCCTGAAAAGAAAAATGTCTCTGTATTAACTTTCCATAACTATCAGTATTGCTTTTAGCATATAAATTGTCATTCCCAGTGTTAATTGTTCCCCTAGAACTGCTGTTGACATGACATCTTTCTTCACACAGTTCATTATGGTTATTAACCAACCGACTTGCAAGGAGTCTATTTTTATCCTTACAGGAACAATTTTCACAAAAAAGTTCTTTGTCTACACCACCTCTATGTAGAAGGGGTTGGTAATTACTACTGAAGTCATGGGCAGTATTAGCTTTATCAACCAAAGACTTAGAAACAATACCTGGTTTAGAATTGGAAATTTCACGCTCCTGGCATCGTGTAACATGTCTGTTAGTCTCTACAAGCGCTGTCTCGATCTCCGCTTCAAATTGCACTGAACAATTACTTTTGAATGGTGTTTTTGTGCTATTATATGTTAGGACAACCAAGTTAGAAGTGGAAATAAAACTGGCAGTATATGTGGAAAATGGTCTTCTCTGGCTATATAAGATATATCAAAGAGGCAGGTAAGGAAATGGGAGAACTGGCTTTAGACCATAGTCAGAATTTTAAATGCCTGCTTTTATCAATGTTCAACAAAGTAGCAAAAGACAGAATAACCAGTTGAGGAAGAAAGGCTGGTACAGGTAGATGGACAGATGATGTGGTAACTTCTGATGAAGTCAGGAAGGGTCTAGGGTTTCTAAAGGTGGACAAGCCATAAAGATCTAAGGAGAGTCCCACCAGTATCCTCAGGAAAGCTGATGGGCAATAGTTGTCAGAAGTTCTTTTTTTTGGGGGGTGGGGGTGATGGCTAAGGTTAGTGGAGATCTCATGGGAATGGTAACCCAGTAGAAATAATTATCTGAACTTCACTAGACCCTTTATCTTGGTTCTTCACTGCTGACTTACCGCAAAGAAACTCCCTACTGATATATCAAGACTTGGATTGCCATGTCCTGAGATTTCAAAAAAAAAAAAAGACTGAATATACAAGATTCAAATGAATAACAAATGTCAGCCTTCCAATTTAAATATGTATTTTTTATGAGGTGGGGCAAGTCCCTCTGCAGTCATGATATGGGGTACAAAGTCCCAACCCAAACTTTTATATGCCACCTCCAAAACTTACATAACTTGGAGAAAAATGAATACTCAGAGAAATGGAAATTACTTACTTAGTATATGTAAGTCCAGATTTTTGGCCATTCCATCTATACATCTTAGGTCTTGGAAATGCAGCTCCCAAAAATGTTAATGGTTACAATATTGTAGGAGAATGAGAAATGATACACAACAAAGGTGGGAGAGAGGTAGTGAGTGGGAAGCTATCTGCTAGAAAATGGTAGTAGGGATATCTAACTGAAATTGGTCAATCTTATTTTGGTATTTTTTCTGACCTATGTTCCTAGCCCAAGCCCTGTTTATAATGACTCTGACCTCACACACAATATGGAAAATAGAATAATTCCCTTTGCAAATGACACCGATGTTACATGCATAGTTTCTGAAAGGAGTATAAGTCTAGCAAGAGAACAAATCGAGGTAGGGTCTGAGAGCTGGTCACTTGAATCTAACCTTAGAATGGAGATATGGTCTGAGAGGTGGTAGCTTGAATCTAACCTTAGAATGGAGGTAGAGTCTGAGAGATGGTCACTTGAATCTAATCTTCGAATGGAGGTATGGAATGAGAGATGGTAAAAACTGAATCTAACCTTATTAAATATATGATGATACTGTCTGGAAATAATAACTTAAGAGTGCTTAATATATGTTGGAATGTTATCTTCCAAAGCCAAGAAGATGAAAGAGATTTTGGTGAAACTAATTCCAGAAAGCACGGCCAATGAGACTCTGCATTAAATGCAGACCATTTGTTATGATAGTTGCAGTTAACTCTGTCAAATACTCTTTTAATCATAAAAGTTTACCACTGTCTTGTTTCATTAAATGTACTTTTATTCAGCTGCCAGAAATGACGTAGTCAGGAATTTTGACAGTTATTTTGGTGTGAGAACTCTGGCTATGTGGAGTTAAGAAGTTTTTTTGTGTTAATGCCAAAGTTTTTGTATATAATAAAAGATTTGACATTAGTTATAGGACTGTCTGTGTTTGTGGGTGAGAGTAAGAGTAAGGCATAGGGAAAATGTTTGCCTCTGTTACGTGATGAGTATATTTGTACTGGTGTTGTTATGTTAGGGTTAGAGTAAGGGCAACACTTAGTAATAAGTCTGGTGCTTTGAGTGTTTGCTGATGCATGTGTAGTGCATGCGTGTGTATGTGTTTGTGTATGTGTGTCTATGTCTGTGTGCATGCAAGTATGTGTGTGTGGGTGTGGGTGCATGTGGGTGCGTGTGTGTGCGTGTGTGTGTGTGAGTGTGTGTGTGAGTGTGTGAGTGTGTGAGTGTGTGTGTGTGTGCCTATGTGAGTGCGTGTCTTGTGTAGTGTCTGTGCTATGGAAGGCACTTTTGGTAAGGTAATGTTTAGGGTTGGTGTTAAGGCAGTTATGGTTAGCACATGAATAAGGTAATTCATTGGGGTTGTCCTCATCCAGCCTTACTCCTCTGTGCTAGGAATAACCTTACTCCCGCTACTAACCCCATCCCCAAACTACTGTTATGGTGGGGTAGAAGGGCAGCAACCCCAGGTGCAAAGTGTTAGGAGTTCAATCATCATGTGCCAATTGGTCTTAAATGCATTTAATTTCTGAAAGCCAGAAATGGATTTGTGGAAAAAACTAAAGCACATTAACAGTGTTTGTGGTACTGACTGTAGCAGCTCTTTGTTACAAATGTACCAAGCAGTCTACTACAGCTTACAACACAGAAGAACCTTTTTTTATCTTCAGAGTTGACGTGAGTAGATTAAGAACAGACCTGACTTATAGCTTAAGGATGAGCACTAGATCATGATTGGACTTTTTTTTCCCTTTTTTTTTTTTTGTATACTTCTCAACTCTGACCTGACTTACTGATAGAATAGGGAATGGAAATAATTGTAGGGAATTTGGCCATACCTCTCAACTGTACAGATGTCTGCAGAATGTCCAGATTTCGGCCTTATATTTTGGGTCATTTTTCATAAAATTGTGATTTTCTGGCAAATTAGTGGTAAATCATAAAAGATTGAAGTTTAAAAATGACAGACATTTGCATTTCAGACTTCATATCCTTCAGAAAATTCATGCTAATGCAAAGCCTGTTATTCTATCAACTTTCTGAGTTTGCAAGAGCAATATTTAAAAATTATCCCTATTTTTGGGCATTTATCCCACTTTTATTTATGAGTTTGTTAAGATTTCTTGCTCTAAGAGGTTAAGAGGTATGGGGGTGGCAGATCAGGTGATGGCACCAGGAGCCACAATAGCTAGATACACTTTTACCCCAACCCTACACATTACCTTAAAAAAAAGTTTCCCTAATAGTATCGCTATTGAGATAGTGATGCTGTTTCCCTGAAAAGAGGCTACTAGCTTAGTGAGAATAACCCAGTCAACAAAGGATAAAAAAAAAGGTATGCCTGAAAGTTTTGTCTTTTTTGTTTTTCTTGTTTTTGTTTTGTTGAGCAATTGCAAAACAGGAATGATCAGTGTATTTTTTCCAAAAAACAAATATCTCGTAGAAACCGTATCCAAACAATAAAACCAGTAAATCCAAAGGCAAAAAGGTGCCTGGAAAGGAGATGACCACATCAAACTGTTGTATATAGTGAAACACTCAACTTTAATAAAAAAAAAAAAAAAAAAAAAAAAAAACATAAATAATTAACTAAAATCACCACATTTTCATCTTTCTCTTACCACATACTTCATCAGATGCAATAGAACACTGTGACAAATTCCTTTAAATACTATCAATTATTTAACCAAAGAAAAACTGTTTAGAACTAATTAAAACTAACTGAAATGTTTTGACGTTATCCCAAAAAGAATCGTAACATCAGAAGTGAAGGAATATAAAATCATAATAAATATACCAATAACGATCAACTCTATCAAACACTATTATGCAAAACTAATGTTAAAGTATGTATGTAGTGTAAAAGCATGTAAATATATAGGTTGAACTGGAACTGACAGTACAATTAATAAATGGCTTGAATATTTTGTATAAAGTGAGTGCTTCATCTGCTGGTTAAGCTAGTTATAACACAATATAAAAATATTAACTCTATAAATAATTCTTTATAAACCTTTCAAAACATAACCATAAAATTATTGTAAATATTGTTAAACAATGTTATTGCAGAGATGATGTTAAAGTATGTATAGTCTTGTTCAATTAAGTAGGATTTCTCAGATGCATAGAACACAGTGTTGTGAACATATTTATAAAAATGTATTCAAATTCAAAAGTTAATAAGATTCCTTTCTATGTTGATATTTAAAGCTTAGCTGGTCTCCTTTTTAAGAGAAGGGCTATGGAGATGTTTTCATTCAACCCAGGAGGAGTATTAGCTTGTAATGTGAGTTGCAACCACAATTCGCTATATTCAATTCTTTCCTCCCATAGCCCCCCTCTTATGTCATACTTTACCTCCTCAAGAACAAAAAATAGGAACCTAGCTGTTGTACATTCTTTTGAATGTTTATATAAAGTGTTGTTTTCCTTTTTTGTCTGTATGACATTATAATGTCTGTATATATTTTTTTGAGCTTATGCTCCATTTTACCAAAATAAAAAGCTTCACATTCTTCACAGATAGCTAAGTACACTAAACCAAACGAATGACAGTTAAAATAGTTCCTTCCCTCAATCGTTCTACCCCTACTAACTAAGAATACGCTTTCTTTATTCAAAGTATAAGCACACTGGGAGCAGACACCACACATAAATGCCCCTTTCCTTTTGGTAATGTTCTTTTCCATATTCATGTTCTTGTTCTAACAGACCTTTTAAATTTTGTGCCTTCTTATATATAACTTTAACAGGCCCTTTGGGAATTTCTACTAATCCAGTTAGGCCAATAAACTTTCCCATTCCTTTTCTGTAATATTCTTGAATATGTATACATTCCCATTATATTCTGTCATGAAAACTTTGCTGAAAATTTCTTCCTTCCATATCTTCTCTTGAAATATTCTCTCCTAAAATAATCCTAAACCTATCCTTTCAGTCATCAACTCTCTCATTTCTAAATTCCTGAATTAAGATGAAAGGATACCCTCTTTCTTTAAATAGGCCTTCTAGGAATCCACATTCATCATCAAAATCAATGTCCATGGAGGTCATTCTACTAGCCCTTGCATACTGGTCCTTTACAATATTCCTTTTGTAGTGAAATGGGTGGACACTTACATAATGCAGATAGGAATTGGAAAAGCGTGTCCTTCCTGTATATTCCTTCTTGTATTTGCAATTGCAAAACAGGAATGATCATTGTATTTTTTTCATTAGTGATTTCTGACATGCAGAAATCAATGTAATGTGCATCAATGTTTCTTTATGATGATTATTTGGAACATAACTCATTATAATGCTCTCAAGGATACTGCCTTTTGAGATAGAATGCCAAAGAAGCCACTTTCTCAGGCACCTGTGATGTAACAACTTGAATACTCTGCAATGTTCTGAGGAGTTATGAGGAGAATACTGCTGGACAGGCTGGTTAGAAACGCAACCAGGATAGTGCTGGTTGTTAAGAATGTAGTATACAAGGGAAGATTTAAGGAGTTTAACCTTTACAGAAAAAAGGGATATAATATAAATGCATAAGACATTACTGGGGATATGTGATGAAATTAGAGTGAAAGGAAGGACAAGGCAGGTAGGAGTGGACATGGCTACCAGATTAAGAGAACCAGCTCAGTCTTAAGTATTACAAAATAATATTTTTGATAGGGTGTTAGACACTTAACATGAGTTGCTACAATCAATGGTAATGGTGAAAACATTACATTCAGGACCTTTCTAAAGTGCAGTATAATCTGGCTTGGTTGCATTTTTTATGTTATAAATTATATAAGCTTGTGCATTTTTACACATACTGATTACACTAATATAACACTTAGTCTGGTTGTCTTTTCACATTCACAATGTTATTTACTGAGATAGAAATGCATTTTTTTTCACAAATAGGGAAACCCATGATAATCAAAACAATGCAGCAACAACAGATGGCCCTACTGCAGGCATCTCAGAAATCCTAATTTTATTGCCGTTGTTCTCTCTGTCTAACATATTCACCCGTCATGTTTGCATTCTGGTGTAGCATTCCCCACACAGTATGTAAATTAATCTTGCCATCTTATGTGTGCGCTAGCACTGAAATCAATTGGGAGTATTGTTTTGTACTTTATTTGCAGTACACTTCAAGATTAATTCTTAAATCAGTTATCTACAGAGCAGTTGTACTGTGTTTGTAGATCACTTCTTGCAAATCTGTTTTGCTAACACTGCACCAACATTTCAATACTCTGCTGTAAACAGTATTTCTGTACTTTGATGGATTCCAGTGGGAGGCAATGCAAGGAGACAAACTTTTGTGTGTGTGCATTTTCAATTATTCTATGCTTTGGAAGTATCAAGCATCTAATAAAGAACCATACACTTTTTATTTTCCTTTGCTTACCATATTAAACATTTCCTGAGTGTCTTAAGCTGAGATGGAAATTGAAAATGCTTGGTGTTCCACTTCAATACCCAGAACTCAAAGTGATAATATAAGGATGTCACTCCGATAACAGTCTTTGCATATTCTCTGTGAAGAATTTCTGTTTGACAGATTTGCTCATTTATATCTGTTTAATAGATTTAGAACTGAAGCTCTACATACATAAATAGTATGTATACACACACACACACACACACACACACACACACACACACACACACACACACACACACACACACACACATGAATGTAAAATATGTTTAATTTTGTCACGTTTATCGGTATATTGTGTGATAGCTGAAAATATCAGTAGCAGAAGCAAAGTCAGTGAACATCTCATGATGCTGCTTTGTTAGTGTTTATTAACGCCACTGATTAACTTAATAATATGGAAATGTTAGGTGCAAAAATGGACAGAAAGGATACCTGACTACCCAGATAGTCTGCTAGTCTCCACTGGAATGATTTCCACAGATAAGGAAGATCAAACTGTGACAGAGATAGAAGCCTCTATCTAGTTGTTAATATGAAATAATAAGAAAGAATATAATATCTGTACATTAAAGGCCTGCTTCCCGTATAGGAGGATTATAAAATCAAGTCGATTGCAACAACACTGTTTGGGTTTTAGTCTAATATCTGTGGATCTGCCATGATAGATAATTCTCTGCTTGCAGTAACAGCTCAGCTGACATCTTGCAGTAACAGCTCAGCTGACATCTTGCAGTAACAGGTCAGCTGACATCTTGCAGTAACAGGTCAGCTGACATGGATCTCATTCTTCTTTCCCAGTTTCCTTCCTTTAATATTACTTTCTACTTTGACTATATTACACAGCAGGCAGAACAGGACATCACAAGTCAAACTGTCAAAAATAGTAGCCTTTCAAGTCAAAACACATTTTAAATTGTAAAGACAGAACATAGGAGACAGACAGCCATAGATTAATGTATTTTAATGTGGCTTTTGTATAGTCCGTGGAGAATTACTAGAGCATTTTGCTTCCATGAAAATGCCAGAACAATCAATAACTTGCTCCCAAGAAAATTGACCAGTCATTAAAGCCTAGGTCCATTCTAGGAGAAAGATCAGTCTTGTATTGGCTATAGCAGTGACATTCTTTCAGGTCCTACATTTACAAACATGGGCATTGGATAAGTTAATGCATTATTCCTGCAGACGGTGTATCCTGTGTTTTGACTGGATAATTAGGTAGGTAGCTTGAGATTGGAAGAGATCTGTGCTTTCTGACTTTATGCAGTTCTGTAAGAGGCTGATAGATATGTGGATGGAACAGAAAAGAAAAATCTCCTGGGGTCATTATTATATTCTCGAAGAGACTTTTCTTTGGATATATAATCATCAACACCTAAAGAGCGAACGCTCTAAAGCGCGAACGGCCACATCCATGAAATTTTTCCTCAGGGAAAAAATTCATGGGGCTGTACACAAAAAAAACAAACTTCAAAACTCTAATCAAGTGGGGAACTTTGGCCCCCACATGCCCAGACATGGGAGGCTGTGCCCCCACCCCCCAACTAAATATACCAACTCCAATGAATGCAATAACATTGGGGAAAAGAGCAAGTCCCAATAACGGCCAACTGAATTCTTCCCAAGGAAAAAATTCACAGACGTGGCCATTCTTGCTTTAGAGCATTTGCTCTTTAGGTATCGATGATTATATGTTCTAAGAAAAGTCTCTTCGAGTATATAATATAGACCTATTCTCCTGTACTACTTTGGCTATGTTCTCTTAAATAAGGCATGGGTCAGTCAGTGCAAAGTAGTGGCCCACACTGTATTCCTAATGTCTCTTTATATTGTCAATGCCAGGTTTCTGATTATGTATCTTGCTTGATAAAATAAATAAAAAAAACAAGGCATTACAATCCCTATGACTATCTTTTGTCACTGTGTAGCTAAAGGTTATACAGACTTCTCTAATGTGACACAGAATGTCCTTAATGTAATATAGAACACATGCCTTCAGTCCCATTAATGTCTGCCACCTTAAGTGAGTACAGGTAATCATTAAAAACTTTCTCTCCTAGTGCACTTATCTGTGACACCTGTGAGAAACTGTATGTGGTAAGCAGTGATACTAAAAGAATCCTGTCTATCCTGTCAACTTCTCTCTAATCCTCAGCAAATATGGTTTACAATATTGCAGTGATACTGCAGTGTTCCCTTTTCCCTTCCACATCACTGAAATGTGGAGGTGAGTACTCAAACAGCAATGGACTTCACTATACAAAATCTGAGCTACATTCGGTGGGCACTCCATCACCTTTTTGTTTTTAATTTTTGTGGTACACTCCACCCCTAAAGTCCTATTATATAAATTGCACATTCAAGAAAAAATAAAATGCTGACAATGTCTGATATAAACTAGATAATTTTCTCTGGACTCTGCAGTACTGAACCATCAGTTTCCACACTACTGAAAGTGTCACTAATTTCTGTGAAACTTATTAGATAAATAACAACATATAGTCTGGTGTTTCTCTTGGCCAGGTCACCACTGACATCTGTTTGCCTCATAGTTAATTCAAGTTCCACATGGGAAAGGTCTACTGCTACATCTTCCCATGCCCAAATATGTGCTAGATAAACTTTTTTCTTCCTGCTGTCATTTTATGTTATTCATTATATTCATATTAGTAGGTGATAAGCACCTTAATAAGCCCCATGCAAAGAAAAATCTGCAACACAGAAAAGGAAGGAGACAAATTTGGAAAACCAGAAAAGAAGACATCAAGAGCTACAATTATTCCTTCTTGGCAATGGTATGCTGACATAACATCAATTTCTATCCTTAGATATTATGCTTTTATATTATAATGTAGTCACTTAATAAAATTCATGGCATCTTTGTTTTTTGCTGGATTTGTAAACACTAATAAAACCGTGTTAAATTTTAACTGTATGAAACATACAAAAGTATCAAAAAAGTTTAATTATACTATCCAAAATAACAGAGTAAAAGATTAATAAGAATTTTAGAGCAACAGTCATTTAAAAAAACAAAAAAAATTAAAATATTTTGAAGGAAAGAGTGCAAAGCAAAATAAGTATTTAATTGAAAGTAAGGAACAATGTACAAAACAAATCACTCTCAACAGAGGGCAGTGAAAAATCAGTTCTTCAGTTGATGAAGATTCAAGCTGTTTCTGTTTATTTTTCTCAAAGTAAACAGTTGAGTATTACAAGGCAATGTAACTTTAAGTGAATCTGAGTACTAAATGGGTGAAAAAGTGAATAGAGTATACTACCTGCATATTAGATGTATACAACTCCCTCACTGATGTGAGGGATACCATGTACTAATTCTGTAGTTTCTCCCTCTCTTGTCTCTATGGAGTTGTATAATTACTGTTCCATGAAAGTTTCACCAGTTAGGACTCTGGTCCCGATCTTAAAAACATGTTTTAATCTCAGTGAACTATTACCTGGATAAATAAATATCACATTCATTGTGATGTGAAATCCCAGCACACAGGAAAATATAAAACTGGAAAAAAAACCTACTGTGAGATTGATGGGTCTCCATATGAGAACCGTGCCTCATTCATTCAGTCTTGTTTTTTCATCAAGTAGTTATCACAGCATGTCAGTGCAGATGTAGCTCAAAGCATGATGCTGCCTTTACAAAACAGTTGCATGTAAACAAACACAAATCATAACAATGTTAAGCATGCTAAGTGTCTGCATGTTTAATCATATAGGGAATGAGTAATGGGATCCTGGTTTTAGACATTTATACATCAGGCTGAGAGTTATTATAGCAAAGAGATGATAAGGAAAAGAGATTTAATGACAGAGTCTAGGTTTGACTATCCTCAGCACTAGTTAACACACTAGAAGTAATCTGTAAACCAGACAATGAGCCACATGGTATGCATACCTGATCACCTTTCTTGACTCTCCTGAAGGAATCAAATAGGGACAAGTGTGCTTCTCAGCAGTTTTTTTTTTTTTTTTAATTCATGGGCGAGTGCACTAATCCAGTGGACTTAATCACACCTGTGAATGAACCAATGGTGAGCATGCACTACTTTCTGCCCAAGAGATGAGGGGACTAATTTGCATCATAAACATTATTGACCATGTAGGCGTACAAGCAGACTCTACACATTATCACCATGCAACCATGCAAGGACACTGTATACGTTATTCACTGTACAAACATACAGGTAGATGGCATACATTACTCATCATACAAACATACCAGGAAACATCAGCAATCATTATTCACCATACAAACATACAAAGAGATGGCATACATTAGATGCCATATAAACATACAAGAAGATGGCATGCAGTACCATCTTACAAACATACAAGCAAACTCCATACATTATTCACCAAACAGACATACAAAGAGACTGCATACAATATTCATTATACAAACATACAATGAAATTGCATATTTATTCACCATGCAAACATACAAGGAGACAACATACATTATTTGCCATACAAACATACAAGGAGACTGCATATAGTATTCACCATGCAGACATACAAGGAGACAGCATGCATTATCACCATACATGCATACGAGGAGACTGCATATCTTTTTCTCACAGTCATTGACACAAACACATCCAAACACATGCATACATATGAAAAGGTGCTCATTGTTGTTATTCTCCCCAAGCATGCACAAACATACCTAAAATCACATCCAAAACAAATCAGCCCAACACATCCACATATACACAAACATAACATCTATGCTTACACATTGCACATGCAGAAGTACGCATACACACCCTCAGTCACATACACCAGAAGTTGCATTACTCTATAACATTATCAGCTTACTAGAAAGTTAAAGAACACTTATACCAGGAAGCCCACAATGACCTTTTCAGTGCTGCCTTGAGTCTTGTGACATGTGATAAAAGCTCAGTAGATGTCATTGTTAGGCTTCCATCTCCCACTATTATGTCTATTGCTTCATATTTATCAAGGCTACTGCTCAGTGTAAAGTAGGTTCTACTGTCACCAGTAACTTAATATTTTTACTCAAAAGGGTTAGAGAGTAATTATCACACCACCTGCAGATATAGTGGAATAACAAGAAATTAGGAATCCATTCTGCGCACATGGAGAGAGTGACTGATAGATACTGGGAGACTACTATATTTAGGAGAGACATTATTTGTAAACACATCAGCTTAAATGTGACAAGTAAAGGCACCCGGATACATGCTGTTGGAAGTATACACTGAAGGCAAGTGGGTGATTAAAAAAGGATAAGCTGTATACGATTCATTGTAGGATGGTACAGAAAATATGTTCTCCTTGGATATTTCCATCAAAGTTTATATCAATGACTTATTTAGTCACAGTCTCAGTGTCTGAAAGTACATAGTTGTGTCTTTTGGCTTTTCCCAGTTAGGGGTCGCAACAGCGGAACTCCGGTCCGCTAATGATTGGTAGTTGATTTTTATGTGCTGAGTTACTAGTCCGGACGCACAACCTTCAACGGTATGTCCATTCACGCATGTCTCCACGCAGAAGACTCTCTAGCTGAGAATCGAACCGGACAGCATCTTACTGTGAAGCGACAATGCCACCGCACCACCACCACCACGGTGTGTCTGAAAATACATAGAATTTCCTAAATTATTCCTGATTTTTTTTAGAAATGAGAGTGCAGCTTTCACAGAACTTGCTTTATGACAAGCATGTAGGCAGAAAGCATTTCTAGCTTGACTAGGAGACGTTAAAAATAAGGAAGGTAATGAAAGAATAATGGTATGTCTGGCCAAGATCTTTAAAGGACTTTTACAGAGTTCAGATGAGAGTACTGCTTCAAGAAATGAGTATACAAAATTGAAGGACAATTATATATATAGTTGGAGTCTTGTTTAAGGAAACCATAATGGATAGCACTAACTCCTCACATGATATATATGAAGATATTTTGTGCCTTCCACAGAAAACAGTATAAACATTCATTGAAGCTGAACAGCAAGGGAAGGAACTCGAAACTGTGGAAACTCTGATGCAGTGAATGGTGAGGAGTGATAGGCCAGTGAGATCCCATATGACAGAGCAATGGATGGCACAGGATGAAAATGAAGAGAATATGCTACAGGAAGATGATACAGAATGTTCTATAGAATGTCCGCAGGAAATGGAAAATAAAAAAAAAATGTGCCCTCAGTTTAGAAGAAAATGAGCTAAGAGAAGAGTTGCTTGATTTAATACACATAGACAGACATATTAAGATCAATGAAAGAAAGAGACAGCAGAAGGTCAATAAAACCCAAGTTTAATAAAACAAATGAACACAGCAATTAGGACTGTCTATAGAGACCCATGTGATATAAAAGAAGTAAACAGGATATATTACTGTGCAGCTAAATTAATAACTGATAAAGTTCTACCACAGGAACACAGGGTAGTAAGGGAAAGGAAGGGGAGAAATTGAATACTATCATGGAAGTATCAAATAGAGAAAACTATAAAGCAATTAAGACAAGAAGTGTCACAGTTAGAAGAATATAGGAGAGGGAACATATCAACAAAATACTAAGAAAGACAGACATGATAAAAGCAATGTGCAGTATTACAACATACCAGGATCTATCATGCACTATCACAAATAAACTAAAAATCTCAGCACAGGCGGAAAAACTTAAAAGATACTCAGATAAATTTAAAGGAAAAGTACAAAATGAGCAATTTATTGATGACCCAAAAATGTTTTATAGAGAATTGGGAAACAAGGTAAAAGGAACTGAAAGGCTGCCAAAAAAGAAGAAATAGATACGTTTTGGAGAAGTATCTATGAAGATCCTGTGGAACATAACAAAGATGCTAAATGGAGAGAAGAAGTAAAAGAAAGAATAAGAAGTTTAAAGGTACAGGATATGATGAAGTAACAGCCAGATATATTGAAACAAAGTTAAGAAAAGCCTCTAATTGGAAAACCCCAGGCCCAGATGTAGTACCTAACTTTTGGTTAAAAGTATTAACATCTTTGCACAAAGATTTAGCCATGAGTAAGAAGTATTTATATGCGCACCCCGAACAGACACCAACCTGGCTAACAACAGGAAAAACAATGCTCCTACTTACGAGTGAACCTGCAAGCTAGCCTAAAAATTATAGACCAATAAGTTGCCTTCCGACAATGTATAAACTATACATGGGAATTGATGCCAACAGAGTTTATAGTCATTTAGAAGAAAACTCAATTATGGCAGTATAAGAAAAGGGCAATAAAAGAAAGTCATATTGAACAAAGGATCATTTGTTGTTAAAGTCATAGTGGAGAACTGTAAAAAGGGGAAGAATCTAAGTATGGCATGGACTGACTACAAAAAAAGCATTTGATAGAATCCCACATTCATGGATAAAAGAGTACTTAAAATTTATAAGCTAGACCCTACACTAATCGACTACATTACAGTGCCCATGAAACAGTGGCAGACCACTTTGCAATTAAGTCATGATAAAGGACAAATTATTATCCCAGGGATAAAAATTTAAAGGGGGATATTCCAGGGTGACTCTCTATCACCACTGCTATTCTGCCTTGCCCTTCATCCATTAAGCTGTCTACCTAACTGCTTAGGCCATGGCTATAATTTGGCTCCTAGAAAACAACAAAGTGTAAAGACTTCTCAGCTTCTCTTTGTCAATGATTTAAAACTGTATAGCTCAAAAGATGAGGAACGTAATTTGGTCTTGATAAATGTGCAAAAGCAACCTTTAAAGCAGGAAAACTGCAGCACCGAGAAAACATCAATTTTGGACAAGAATTTTGGAGTGATTGACTGGCCCCAAAATATGTTGGATAGATTAGATAGGAAAACAAGAAGGATGCTTCATGCTCACCAAATGGTTTATAAAAATCATTGCATACCAAGATTATATATTCCCTGTTCCAAAGGAAGTATGGGCCTCCTTGAAATTTATTTCATGTATAGATCTGAAATTGTGGGACTCCACACATATCTGCTGACCTCACAAGACCCAAATATAGTGAAAGTTTTGAAACATGAGGAGAATAAATCTAAGATGACTTCTCTGTCTAATCTAGCAGAAGCATATCGGAGTCAAGCAGGAATTTAAATCAAACCAGAAGTAGATAAAAATCGGGTAGCAACTGAATATGCCAAAAAACAAAAGAAAGAATATAAGGTGAAGGACGAGATGGGGAGGCAAGAAATGTGTAAAATGCATTAATATAGTTGCAAGTATAGAAAACTTCTGGAAGAACCTCATGTTGATCAGTTACAAAGGCAGGAGTGGTTAAGGAGAGGTGTATTCAAGCCAAGAGATGAAAGGTTAATTTTGGTGGCCCAAGATAGTGGTCTACGTACACACTGGCTTACAAAGCCCATTGAACATGTGGGAGAAACAGACAAATGTAGGTTTTGTAAAACCAAACTGAAAACAGTCTCATACCTTGTTGCTGGTTGTGATATACAAATGGCAGAAGGACTGTACACTGAAAGGAATAATAATGTGGCAAGACTGTTGCACTGGGGATTGTGCAAACATTATGGTACTGAAGTGGCTGAAAAACACAAGAAACATGAACCACAAATTATCATAGAAAATGATGAAGTCTACATTACCTGGAATCATCCATTACCAACAGTTCAAATGGTAGATGCTAGAAAACTGGATATAGTGGTTCATGAAAAGAAGACAAAAGTAGCACTGATCATTCAAATCACCACACCCAGGGACTACAGTGTCTTGCATACAGAGTGCCTTTGTTGAAGGTTGAATGGCGAGCTGGCACCGTGGTGTTCGTCAAAATCTACTGCCAATCATTAGAGGACCAGAGTTCCGCTGTGGTGACCCCTTACCGGGAAAAGCCGAAAGACAACAACAACAGAGAGACACAAAGTCATAAAATATCAGGATCTGCAGACAGAAATGAGAGCAATGTGGAAGAAAGATACCCAGACAGTTCCAATAGTTGTAGGAGCAATGGGTCTTACAAAAAAGAATCTACAGCCATATTTAGATATGTTACCAATACATGTAACCCCATACAAATTGCAGGAGTTATTACTGGGCACATTGCAGGTGCTGTGAAGAACACTTTTGGTTAACATCAAAGACTGAAACAATACCAATTTCATGAACTTTAATTGTACTTTGACTTAGGAATGGGGTCCATTCCTGTCATGGTATTAAAATCCCAAAAGATTTGGAGAAATTAAAAAAGGGACCAGTACAGTAGCACATAGTGGGCATACCTCTCAACTACCCCTATTTTTCCAAAACATCCCTTTTTTGCATCTAATTTTTATCCTATCTATCATAAAATTTTTGTTTTCTTGTAAATTGTTGAAGATTATAGTCATTAAATAATGCAGACAGTTATTATTTCATTATTATTTTATTTTGTTTGTATGTTGACGCAAACATGTTCTATTAACTTTTTTAAAGTGAAGTAAAATAATATTTAAAAGTTGTACTTAATTTTGGGCCTTCACCTCCCCCCCCATTGTTTTTGACTCTGTCCCAAATTCTTGAGCAAAGAAGTTGGGAGGTGAATTAGTGACTATTACAGCAGCCTAGAACAAGGTTTAGACTACACAGGTGCTGCCATTTTTTTTGCATCATCATGTGTGTAGGGTTTCATTATATGTGTAATGAAAGATATACTGCATTGTTTTAATTACTTGTAAATCAGGGACGGTCCCAAGGTACAAATGAAAACTCCAAGCATTAAGTTGTAGCAACTGATGCATAAGTTAGTGATGTTTTTTCTTTGCTTGTTGTTTTCAGAAGGAAAGTGGTCAAGCAAACATACTGTGATACTGCATAAACCATTTCAGAAGATATATTGATGGCTTCCTTGACTTGAAGAGTAGTGATTCCATACCGAAAAAAAAAAATCAAGCAGAATATTAACACTGAAATAAGTAGTGCTATATAAGCATAAATAGTATTTTTAAGCAAGAAAAAACAATGCATAGTATCAAGCAACCAATATATGAACAAATCAGGAAAGTCATAAGAAGACACAGAATCATTTATAACTGCATGTTATTTCCCCCTATTGTAGAAAAATGGACCGGTGTTTCTATATCTTGCTGACATTCTCAATGTGTGATTTCTGTAATTTGTCTCTATGAATATATATGTATAATTCCTTTTTCTATATGAAAAACATATCCTTTAAAATGGCAGCCCCACAAAATGCAGAGATGTGTTCATTGCTTTTGGGTCTGTGGCACACAGTGCATAAAGAAGACTGCTCCAAATAAGACAATGACTAAACTGCAAATTTGAAAATGTTTTCATCATTTTTAAAGAGTGTAATACAAGGCTGGTTCTGTGGCATAAAGCTGAGTAAAACACAATCATGTTTGGTCCAGGTAGTGGTCAACATGCAAGGGGAGCTAGTATAAGAGGGAGAGTAATGAAGATAAATGGTCTGCATGCCTCTTCCCAGAGAGAGAAGGGGGCTACATCACAAGGTTCTTCTTTCATTGATGAATTTCTGGTGAAGATCCAGGGCATTGCATCAGCCATCTGTTTATGATGGGAGGCCAAGGACACCCAAAAGGTTGCCTCACTCATAAACCTAGGTGTCTGGTCTACACTGCATGCCCTTTGACTCAACACTTTTGTGGCACAGTTAGGGAGATGTAAAAGCAAGCAGCAGAAAATCACCTGACAACTGCCTGTGGGTTGGCTGCACTGTGATCAGCTCTTACCCTGTACGGAGCTATTGCATAAGTACACGAAGACCAGGGAAATGAGAAGGCGGCAAGGGGAGGAGCAAAATAAAAATGAATCAAAACCATTACATTTAGGCTGAAAGTAAAACATTTACAGAAAAACAAAACATTTCAACAAACAGTAAATTAGTCAAATTAACATTGATCCACAAAAAAATGAAAGGCCTCAAAAGAGGCTTCAGGTTCCAGTATAAAATCAGGTTTAATAAAACACAAGCGCTTTCGTAGGAAAACCCCACTTCATCAGATGCTATTGTAGTCTAAACTGTTGGTCTTTTTTTATATACAAATGATTCAAAGTCACATGATATAAAACTATCACATGATGCAGATATTTAAATACACATACATTTGATTCAAGGTCACATGATATAAGCTGTCACACGATGCAGACATTTAAATACACATTTAAAGCTATCTGCTCAAAATACAAAAATAATATTGACAATCGTAAAAACTGGTATCACCTTACAAATATTAGTTCACATTTGACACATACTAAAATTACCTAAAAGGAGGTCGATGCTTTAATTTAAGCTTTAATGGAACAAATTCATTCAAGCCATGGCCAGCATCAGCCCTGAGTCTCACTATCCATTTTGCTTCTAAGTCCTCAGTGACATTACGTATGTCACCTCCCCTTGTTTTCTCAAATACCCTCCCTATAGCTAGACACTTAAATGTGTGTCCCTGGTCAATATCAATCATTGAATCAAAATTAGTTAAAATTACACTTTCATTCATATTTAGCAATTAATGTGTGCAGGTTATCCCAATAAGAAAAATTTACAAATTTTCCCACATCTTAATCTTCTTGTTGCTTTTTCTTTCCACATAAAAATACTGGTTAATTTTAGACATTATTTAAGCAAAGGTATGGGTGGCTACGGTGGTGCAGCGGTTAGCATTGCTGCCTCACAGCGAGAGGTTCTCCGGTTCGATCCTCAGCTGGGGTGCCTTCTGTGCGGAGTCTGCATGTCCTCCCTGTGGTCACGTGGGTTTCCTCTGGGTGCTCCGGTTTCCTCCCAAAGACATGCTGTAGGTGGATTGGACACTCTAAATTGGCCCTAGGTGTGAGTGCATGTGTGTACCTTCTGTGGAAGGTTGGGCACCAGGCTGGCAACTCGACACCGTAAAACTCCACTGCCAATCATGAGTGGACAGGTGATCTGCTGTGGCGACCCCTAACCAGGAAAAGCTGAAAGAAGAATTTAAGCAAAGGTATAGAGTTATTATGCCATTTCCTTGCAATTCTATTTCTGGCAATAATTAATAAGCCCTAGAACTTAGAATGTAGTTTGCTTTATCCTGAAACTTTAAGTGTGACATTTATAAGCATTATAATTATTGTTAAATCACGGTTATCAGTTCATAAACCTTTAAAAACCTATCATCATCATCAGCCCCCTTTTATCCATTTTTTTCTACATGGGGTTAGGTATCCTGTTAACTGTCGCCAACTCTCTCGATTCAGTGTCACACTCCTGCCTTCTTTAGCACTCATCCCTGACTGTCACAGATCTTCTTTCATAAATCCATCCACCTCTTTGCCAGACATCCTTGCTACCTCTTACCTTCTTCCTTTCTGTCCCAAATCTTCCTCACCAGATTGCCTTCTGCTTTTCTGTATGTGTTCACACCAACGTAATCTGTTCTCTTTGATCTTTTCTGCAATTGGAGCTACTTGGGCTTCTGCTCTTATGTCTTGAATTCTTCGTATGTCCCCCAGTGTGCATCCTACCACCCTTCTCAGGCACTTCATTTCCATAACCTCTAGCTTCTTCAAGTTGTTCTGCCTTTAGTGCCCAGGTTTCTGTACCATACAACAGTACTGGTCACACCACTGTCTTGTACACCTTACTTTTCAGCTTCTTTGGCATTCTTCTGTCATAGATTATACTTGACACTCTATATCAGTTGGCTGCAGCACATCTGATTCTAGCTTTGACATCTTCATTTAGACTTGCCTTCTCATCAATCACTCCTCCCAGATACTTGAAGCTGTTTACCTACTCCACTATCTTCCCTTCTATCTCTATTCTCAGCTTCTTCTGATTTCCCCAATTTGGTGCCATTACCACAGCCTTATCTGTGGTTAGTTTCATCCCCTATGCCTTCCGTTTTGCATTCCATTCTCCTATCCATTCTAGCTCAGAGTCTGCCTATAATGCCACACCATCTGCATACAGCAACTTTGTTGATCTGTTCCCTCCCACCTGTTTGCTAATGAAGCCCATCACCAGTATGAACAGCAGTGGGCTCAGAGTTGAACCTTGGTGTACACCCACTCCCACTGGGAACCCCTCTGTGAGGTTGAACACTGTTTGTACTTGAACCATTGGGTCCTTGTACATAGCCTGCACTAATTCTACCAATGTTTCTGGGACTTAAAACCACCATAGCACTGCCCATATCAGCTTTCTTGGGACCTTGTTATATGCTTTCTCCAAGTCTAGGAATGCCCAGTTGGACTCTCTCCTCATCTCTAGCTTCTTCTGAAATATCTGAATGAACTTATTAATCTCTTGAAAAAAAATGAATCTTTACAGTCTACAAAAATATGTCCCTATTTCCCTTTAATCACTTCATTACATCACCAACATTTTGCAGTTTCTATTCCCTTATATTTGATATTTGATATATTCTAGGTATAGTAACAATGATTCTGTGTATACATTTTCACATATAAATTTCCTAATACAAACTAGAAGTATGACTAACTGATCTCAACATTACATTTTTATTCTCGTTAATTATTAAGTCATTTAAGCCACTAGTTTCTAGAAAGTTCAATAACCCTTATTAAAATTATTTCTAGATTGAATCACTTATATAGTTTAGCTGTAGAAAGTATTACCCTTAAAATAAAGATGATTCTTAATTCAACAGCAGGTTATATAGAAAGCCTTGTCATAGGAATGGCATACTATGAAGAGATAGCATGCATCCCAGTTTTATTTATAAGAATATATTGAGGGGATAAGGGATGTAAATCTCTAGGTTACATAACAATGACAATTTGTTTTGTTGAGCTTTAGCTACTCTTAGTAAAGAGTTCCTGGACAGGGGCTATAGGAAGAAAGAAGTTAGAAACATGTGTATAGCAATTGGAGAACTGAGGACCACTCAAGCTCAACCCTATTTTTCCAACTTGGAGACACATGCCAGAAGTCTTAATTGTCCCAATTGACATCAGGGTTCAGTTCCCATTTTTTCACTAGTGATTTTAATACAGTATGTTCTGTCATCATGAAGAATTGGTCTATTTTACACGGTGATAAGATCAAAAAACTGGTGGGGGATGTTCCTCACTTTTGTTTTAAAAATAGAAAATTCCTCAAGCACCTATCGTGTTATAGGAGACAAGTAGGATTTGATTAGGTACAGGTGGGGAATACTGGATTCCAACCTTGTTCTGGCTGCAGATATTGCAGTTGTATAGAGACTAATGAGTTTTTTATACATCTAGCGATGGGGGGGGGGGGTTCATTTTTAATGTGCAGGCTGATTGCAACACTAAGGATTTGTTATTAGTGACCTGTGATTTCTGTACAGCATTTTATATCGTAAACTCGAATATATCATTCAGGGAGTGGATATGTGAGCACCTCTACAGTATTAGTAAACAGGATGACAAGAGTGCACTTGCTAAGCACTCATTGGAGAGTATGAATTGTGGGATGTGTAGATTCAAAGTGATAGAAAGGTTATGTCCAGATCTATGGATGGGTGATTTTAGTAATAGAATGGAAAAACAGGAGTTACGTTTGAGCATAAGACTGCAGACAGACAGAGGTAAGGGCCTCAATGGTAGGATATCTAATATTATTAAAATCCAGGTCCTTGTTTAAATAATAGTTTATTAAGCATATTTGTATGAATGAACTTTTGAAATACACTGATTGTTTTTTAAGTCATGTGATTTTCTATCGTTTTTTGTGATTGAAATGTTTTGAATGGAAGTTATTTTGATTTTAAATGGATGTTTTAAATCATGTGAATGGTTGAAATGATTCTTTATACTTGTTGTTTAATTAAATTGTTGGTCTGTTGAAGTGCCATTATAGTAAGACGTGAAAGCACTTATCACATTTTAAATTAGTAAATCCTGGTTCTTCAGCTTTGCTTCGCTTCCCAATTATTTACTTTTACATACTTAAAATATATGTTGTATACTTCAGAAGTTTAGATATTGACTTTTTTCTTGTTCAGCTAAAGAAATTAAATGCATTTTTTAATTTATTTCTTATTTTGGAGAATAGTAGTTCATAAATTTTTTCAGAGAAGTTATTTTGGTTACTTTTTCTAAAGAAATTGCAACTCATTTTTCAAACCAGTCATACCACAACATATCATAGTTCTTAAGTATTTCACTGTCTATCTTATTAAAACTTTCTACAAAATCTGACAAATAAGCTATGGGAAAGATAATACATTTCCATTTTTAAAGGTTTGATTCATTTTAAAATACAATTACTGAAGAATTTTAAAGTTAATGTAATGCAAGATGACTTTAGAGTGATAATCATTTTTCTTTCAAAATATATTTTAATAGCCATAAAAAAGATATATTCATGTCTGTCTGTATTTCTTAAACTTTTCTGCTTCATTAATATCTCTGTGTCACAGTAAGTTATTATTATGTTTTATTTGCTATGCCCAAAATGCCCTGAATGGGGTATTCCATGGGGTAGTATGATTTTGTTTTGCCTTCACCTTCCTAATGTCATTTTGGAGGGACAGAGAGACATCTCTATGGCAAGAGGATCATTTACTGTGTCTTTTTCTCTCATCAGCTTACAACAGTACAGTAACTACCTACTTTTGACTGACAGCATCAATCTGCATTTTTATTTACTTTGTTTCCTTTGATTTTCAGTAGTGGCCATTTCTGATGCAGCATTTTAAGAAATGATTAAATAACTTTGGCTTGAAAATGTTGCTGAAGTAATTGTTCTTTTCAAAGTAATAACTGTATTTTAGTGTTCAAAGTGTGAGAAGTCTGACCCCAGTGATTAGTATGTGTTACTTGGGCTAAGATTGTTTGTGAGAGGAATGTTGGGGAAGGGATGTAGGAATATCTGGGTGTGTTAAGTTTGGGCTGATGAGGAATAAATTGTAAATAGACAAGACAAGCAAGACAAGGGTGGGGACATCGCAAACCCATGGATATCAAATTGGGTGACAATGAGAATCAAGTCAGCACCCAGAGGACTGTCATCACTATCACCTCACTGGGCCTATGGCTGCAGTGTCTGACATCTGTCTCCATGTGTTATTTAATACAACAATGGAGAACAGTGGCTCCATCCAGTTTAGGAGTGCATCAACTGTGTGGTGCACAATTCTACACACCAACCCTGGCAGTTTACTATGGGTGATAAACCCACCACTTCTGCCACTGCTCCTGGAGTGAACCACTGGCCTTTCCTGAGGGCAGAACTAGCTGAGGGGGCCATGTACTGCAGGGGAAGCAGAGGGGATGATACCAGGTTGACAGCAGATTTGCTGGGCAGCAGTGCTGTAGCCGGTTGAGTGGGGTCAGGAGGATCCCATGGGAGAGGCTTACCCTGCTGTGCTGTAGGAGGAAAAAAGAATAGAAAATGTGGAAAAAAAAAGAGAGGAAAGGGTTGTGATGAGAGAAAAAAGGAAGATCATTAGTAACTTCATATGTAACATACAAAGCATTGATACAAGTATTTGACTCTATTCTATTACCTTTGCTTTTAACAGTACCAACTCCCAACAAATACCTTTGATTACTGTTAAGACTACCCAACTCCTAATGGATACACAATATACTACCGATTGCAGCAAGCAATCGTTGATGTGTGCATACATTGCACATATGCATGTTCCAATTATAATGATTGCAGTTTACAGCAAGTCAGTGGTGACACTGCTTTACAGCACTGATGTTACATTAGAATATCAATTGAAACTTAACATTATTGTATATTTGGGAAGTGTGGATTTTGAAGGCACAACCTGTCTGTAAAACTGAACTGTTGTTTTGCTCTCTAGAGTAATGCATGCATACTTTCCTGTTACAGCTGAGAGATGAATACTCAATTTGATACAACTGTATAATTGACCAATATATGCACTGTAACATTTAATGCTAAAGTAAGTCTACTGTTGGGATGCATACATACCACATGCGTCTCTCATCCATGCCAATCTAGCGACATAAGTTTGCACATTCAGTTCTTAGCCTGTGATGGCAGCAAAAAAAAAAAAAACAGAACAGAACAAAATACCATTAAGCATACCAATCCTGACTACATCCAGCTTTTAACTCTGACAAGTAGTCTCAGTAAGTGATACTTACACATATGTGGGGTGTCCACAATCATGTATTCCTCAAGCCAATGGTCAAGTGTATCGCTTTTTCTCATTCTGAGGTCTCTGTAGTTATTCCTACATTATCCCCAGTGCAGGGGATACCGGTAGCACTGGTCAGAGCCTGGGCCAGGCTATTTTATGCCTCTGCCTTATAATCTGAGTCACGATAGTCCCTCTACAACAGCCTGAACCCATGTTCATTCACTAGGAGTCCAACAAACACTTTAGACTCCTAGACACCCCATCTTTGAGCATGAAATCTCAAAAACTCTCCAAGAATGCTTGCCATGCCTACCACAGATCAAGACCAATGTAGAATGATGTTTTTCTGCCAGTTGAAGATATCATGCTTACTGGGAGTGTGCACTTTCTGGATTTGCAACAGCTGTTACCATACTGCAAACATTATGTGACAGTGCACACTGCCAGAAAATGTGTTTGTGTGATGGCCAATAGTATTAATTGGATGTGTCCAGTGTATGTTTCTGGCTGACTGACTCCTGTCTACTACCTGAGTGGCCCATTTATTTAGTTTGGGCACTGCTGCTCTATGCACAAACGAGATGCACATAGAAAAATATGTTTGTGCTAAGCAGAGTATCACACAAAGAGTGACCCCCACCCATATAATACAAAAAGTATAAAAAATGGATAATTAGTTGAAATGTGGAAAATTAATCTATGACATGCACAGTGGAAACTGTTAGTACACATGAGATATGACTATGTACTTCCAGATCCCAAATCTCACTGCAATGCCCCATCATAAAACAGGAGTGGAGAATTATCTATCTTTGCCCCACAAACAGTTTTGTGCAAATACATGATGTAATTCCTCACACAACCAAGTGTGACTGAATGTACACTGATATCAAGGCACAACATATTATTTGTAAATGTATTCCATGTAATATATGTGGATGTAGTATACTTACTGATCACACAACCTGATAGGATTATTTCCTGCAAATATACAGCTGTGTCCTACCTTTCTGTGTTTCTTGGTCATTCATCAGTTATCTGACCAGTATTCAGAGACATGCAGTGTGGAAGCCAGTATAAATAATTTACCTTAAAATATGTGAGGATATAACTGGGAACACTATGATATGGAGTTGCCATCAACATAATGGAAGGTTGGATGACGCAAACAAGCATAGACTGCTTTTTTGGGGGTGGCGAGCAAAGGTGGTTTTCTGTCATGGCACATGCAAGGGTATAATGTTCTTGCATGGGTGGTGGACCCAGGCGGAGCTACTGTTATGGCATAAACAAGGGTATGTTGCTCTTGTTACTGTCCTTGATTTGCATCCTGCCAGTTTGATATTTTGAGCGTGGTGAAGCCAGAAACTGCTATGTGTCTCATTACTTTCGAACTTCTCTCTGTTGTGATTTCCCATTACAAATGTGCAGTGCAAAACTGAGGGCATGCAGTGATCATCATTACTTTGGAGAGATATCAATGTGTGAATCTTTGTGATTTGAGGCCTACTACTTGATAATGGACACGTAAAAGTCAAATAATTCTCTGTTTTCACATGTGGCATTAATTTATGTACAAATCTCCCACCTTGTAGTTGCTTACTGTACCAAGTGATGAAATACAAGGACATGTCATAATATTATCATACAATACAGTACATGTTCAGGACTTACCTTGTAAATGCAACAGTTGCCACAGTGTTAGTTCAGGGCTGAATGTGATGCAAGCAGTACACAGCCGATACATGGGGAGGTAGAGGCTGTGGCTCCGAGTTGAGGCCAGCGAGGTCACAGGGTTCCTGTGTTGTGTTCAGGTCCACCCTGTAGCACTCTACAGAGTCCACTCTGTGTATGTTGTGATAAGTTAAATGTGACCTGAAAACTCTTTTCAGTCTTGCCTAGGCCTGTTGGCAGCAGCATTGCCTGCAGCCTGTAACACATACAAATGGAATTAAGCAGCAGCAGCTCTTAACATTCTGTCTGTGTAGACTTCTTTGTCTGTACTCCACAACTTTTGAAATCCACAAGAAAAACCAGCATGGCATCTACATAGTTGCTTTATAACTTTTTGAATAGCTCCACCTGATTGGTTGAGTAGCATGCAATTCAGCTGCTTATGCTGTAATTAGCATCTCTGAAACATAGCCTAGACAGATGCAATCCGTTAATAATTTACTCCATTATACAAAGGCAAATGTGCAGCTAGCCAAGCTGATGGTGAGGATACTTGCTACAAGTTCAGAAAAGTAAAATATTTCCCAAGCTATCTTTACAGAGGATTATTGAACTACAGCAGGTATGTTGTCATTTTGTAACCTACATAATGCATATCCTGGAATATATTCATGAATAACATGAAGCAAAGCCTTTAACACTATTATCTGTATGCATTAGTTAGAAATGTACCAATGGCATGGTTCCCTATTGATTTGTTGACAGCTTAGGTTGTCAAATGCATATTTATCGACACCTTAGCGTTTAACGCTTAAAATAGCGAATGGCCACATCATCAGATTCTTTCCTCAGCAAAGAATTTGCGTGGCCTTTCTCAGGGACTTGCCCTTTCCCTAATGTAGAGCAGTCTCAGAGTTGATATATTTAGGTAGGGGGGTGTGGGGGGGTGTGGGCATTGAAGCCCTCCCCCACTATGTTTGGGAGTGTTTGTTTATTTTGTTTGCGGACTGCCAAGTGAATTCTTTCCCTAGGAAAGAATTCGATGATTTGGCCATTCGCTGTTTTTAGCTTTCGACGCTTAGGTGTCGATGATTTTGGATTCAACAACCTAAGCTGTCAGTGTTATGATATACACGTGATGCCATGGCCATGTATGTCAAGCCATTTCAGAAGTGCAAATGATCGACACTACACAAAAATAGTAAGCTGTGTGATACATATGAACAGATGTTTCAGGGACAGTTCTTTGAATGCACATTTAGCATTTCAAATGTGTTTTATTAGCAAAATGTAGAACCTCTGAATGTGACAAACCAAACAGAAACCTGGTGCAAAGCTGGATAACCACGACACAGCTCGAAAAGTGAAAAAATCTTTAATTCCAAGAAATAAACATCCACGGGTTAAGCGCTTTCATCTGCAAACATACAGACTTCCTCAGAACATTTAAACACTGATTATTCAAACATTTATATAGCAAAAATGGCGCCAATTGATACACAAATTTAAAGCAAATTTAAAGCAACATCGTCCTATAACACTAATAATAAAATATATATATGTTGTAATTCATTCTATTTTATTATTAATATTTTATATTTTATTATTAGTGTTATAGGACGATGTTGCTTTAAATTTGCTTTAAATTTGTGTATCAGTTGGCACCATTTTTGCTATATAAATGTTTGAATAATCAGTGTTTAAATGTTCTGAGGAAGTCTGTATGTTTGCAGATGAAAGCGCTTAACCCGTGGATGTTTATTTCTTGGAATTAAAGATTTTTTCACTTTTCGAGCTGTGTCGTGGTTATCCAGCTTTGCACCAGGTTTCTGTTTGGTTTGTCACGTTCAGAGGTTCTACAGTTGTTTGTGGAGTGTTTTACTACTGGGATGGCTGGAAGTGGAGACGAGACACAAGCTTCATTGAAGAGTGATGAGGTACAAATGCTACGCTCAGAGGTAAAAGCCTTACAGTTCGAGGTCAATAGGCTTATTGACCTAGTTAGCGGTATTTTGGAAGCACCGAAGCAGATAGCTGAGCAGGAACATGTCTCTCCTGTGAAATGTACACCTGCTATACACGCTAATGTTCGTTCTATCGAGGTTCCTGCAGGTATAGACATAAGTACACAGATGGAGATTCCCAACGGACAGGTGTTTAGGGAACAACGTGGTTTACGATCTATGCAAGATTCTTTGGATTATGGTAACAGAGTTTCGAATAGTAACCCGTCACCGACCAATGAATTTACTTTTGATTTTAGCTTGTTTCACATTCGGGATGAAGCTGAGCGCACCGGGGCTAGACCCAAGAGCCGGCAGCCAGTAAAAACTTATTCAGCGATTACTAGAACACAGAACAAAGTGTTTAAAGGTACTGTAAACAGTAAAACAGTGTCAAGTCCATGTCTTGAAACTAAACGACAGTTGGGAAACAAAACTAATGATTTTAAAAATGTAGCACATTATTCTACTGATGTTATGGATTTATTTATGTGTGATGAATTTGATTTTGACAATATAGAGCATAATATACAAGGTAATGAAAGATGTTTGAGTAGTGGAAATAATCCTTTGAAGGAAATGATTTTTAATTTAGGTAAAAAATTATTACAGATTAAGAGTATTAAGATAGATAATGCTTATTTAGCAAAATGTATAAATATTCAAATAGTGCCTAAAGGGCTTAGATTTTTTAAACTACCTATGGGTGTTGAGTATAATAATGATGTGATTAATGAATTTAATAATTTATTTGATGGGTTTGGATATATGTATATGAAAGTATTAATCAAATTAAATGATGGTAAACTTTCTACCTTAGAGAGGTGGAAGTTTTAAATGAATGTATTTTAAAGCATAGTGATTTTGAATTATGGAAGGATTTTTACAATAAGCAATTTCAAACGGCAGAAAATAAAGCTTACATTACTTATCAGAGGAAAAACAAGAAGATACAGCGTGACATTGAACAATATCAGGGGAAAAGAGCATATGTATGGCCACAGGATAGAAAAAACATGCATAATGTTAGACATAGTAGTTACAAATATACATCAAGGAATGTGGAAAATGACAAGAATTTTCAAGGGGGCAGATTTTTCCCAGCACCAAAGAGGCAATTTACCCAATGGAACAAAAATGTAAAATAAACAGGAAAAAGGTAGATCAAAATACTAATAGTAATAGTACCTTAGATAATACCTGTTCACATTCCGTTATGGAAAATCCAGAGATTCAGGTTTTATATCATGGACAATATTTAAAGGAAACACAGATGAAGTTTATGAAAATTTAGATAAATGTATTTTAAGAACTTATAATGGATTTAATGTATTTAATTATACCAATTTCATAATTGGTCATGAATTCATTCAACTATTAAGTAAAGGGATGAAATTCATCCCTAATGTTGGATTTAATTTAATAGATACCTTAAAAGAATTTAAGTTATATTGTAGAAGGTTAAATTTAGCCGTCCAATTTGATAACAGAGCAGACCATGAGGAAGTTTGTAGAATTGAAGAACTTAAGAAAAAAAGTTCATGTATTCCTGTGCCTTGTACACAAATTACTAGTTTTGAAAAAATGGTTTGTAAAGATATTCATTGGTTAAATAATAACATTAGAAAAGGAAAATTTCATTACAATAATTTTCAGGATAACTTAACTATAAAGGAACGCGAATGTTTGAATCAATTAGTTCATAATAATGAAATTAGAATTATGAAACCAGATAAAGGGGGGGGGTGTAGTTGTTTATAATACCTTTGACTACAACACACAAATACATAATATACTGTATGAGTCTGGTAATTATGAGGCGGTATCTATCAATCAAATTAATATAGGTCATAAAAGAATAGATTTAGCATTAGAGGAATATCTATTAGATAATAGAATTACCCAGGAAATGTATACTTTTTTGAAGGTTGATTATCCTATTTTGGCCCATATCATAGGCATACCCAAGGTCCATAAATCTATTAATAACCCCCCATTTTGACATATTATATCAGATTCTAAATCAAAAACATATAATTTAGGGGTAGCAATTGATAGATGGACTAAACATATATATGGGAATATACCACATCTAATGAAAGATTATTGGAATTTTTTGGGTAAATTGACTACTGAATTGTGGAAAGAAGATCTGATTTTTGTTACCATTGATGTTACAGATTTATATTTTAGTATACCAAAATATATTGGACTGGAATTTTTCAGTAATAGCTTGAGGAAATGTTCGAACATGAGCTGGGATCGTATTAGCCTTATTGTAGATATGATGGCATTGGTCGTAGACCACAATTATATTATATTTCAAGGTGAATATTTCAGACAGTGCAAAGGGGTAGCTATGGGTGCATCTTGTGCCCCCATTTTTGCCAGTCTGGTGATGCTTGAATGGGAGTCCGAATATTTGTTTAAAAGTAGTTTTTATTTGGACATAGCATTCTATGCCAGATATTTAGATGACATATTCATTTTATGGAAGGGTAACAGAGATGCTATTATTGAATTTATTGAATACCTTAATGGAGCAACACAATTTCTAAGATTTACACATAATACCAATGAAAAAGGTACTGCATACCTGGATACCTATATTAGCCATGTGTACGGAGGTTTTGCATCCAGGATATATAGAAAAACAACTTTTTCCAATGACTATATAGTATATAATAGCAATCATCCACCATATATGTTTAAAAATGTTGTTAAGGGACAATATATAAGAGCAGCACAAATGTCATCTACTAAGGAAATTATGGAAAAGGAGATGGAATTCATCAAAATATGTTTAGAGATAGAGGATACCCTGAAAAAATGCTGATAGATATTGTTACATATGTCAAACAACAATGGGGTATCAAATATGTACCATTGTTGGGAAGATGTTTTGGTGATGGTGGTAATATAGACAAACAAACTTTTAAAGGGGTTAATAAGAGGGTATGTGTTTTGATGTATACCCCCTATGTTAGTTTTATTAAATATATAATCTCAAGACATTGGGATTATATAACAATGTCGGACAAATTAGGTTCGAAATTAGGGAGTAATCCTATTTTTGTGTATAAGACAGCCCCGAATATTAAAAAGTTATTAGAAAAAGCTAGTAATCATGTAAACATCAAGATTACCCATAAAGGGACGAAGAAATGTGGAAATTGTAGACAATGTGGACGTATTAATGAAGAATTGCATATCAAGCTTCAAGATATGAATCATACATATGTTAAATGCAGGGCAGGCAATTGCAATACCAAGCAGGTGGTATATCTTGCCACCTGTACTGCTTGCCCTGCATTCTATATAGGTAAAACAGAAAGGCAGTTAAAAAAGCGTATTTATGAACATTATTATAGGATACAAGTGAAGGATATGAATAATGCATTATATAGACACCTGAGTGAAAAAGGGGAACAACATATATTTAAATTTTCTATCATTGATCAAGTAGTATGCCAACCATATGGTGGGGATTGGAAGATGTTATTGGCATTAAAAGAAAGTAATTGGCAAATACTTACGGATGCAACTAGGCATCCTGTCATCAATGACAGCATCAGTATCAAACCCTTTTTGGTATTAGGGTAGTTATAAATTTTATTGTTCTTTGTTATTTATGCAGTCCCCATACTACAATAGATATATGGTTATAGTTTTTTAGCATTTTTTAGCATTTCATCATGTTTAACATAGGATCTACTTTTCATACTATTCATATATTTATCACTGGCTCTTATTATATATTATTATATTTATACATTTATTGGTTTTAATGACAAGTTTTTAAAGTTGGATATATCACACATATAGATTTTTAGAATGAATTACAACATATATATATTTTATTATTAGTGTTATAGGACGATGTTGCTTTAAATTTGTGTATCAATTGGCCCCATTTTTGCTATATAAATGTTTGAATAATCAGTGTTTAAATGTTCTGAGGAAGTCTGTATGTTTGCAGATGAAAGCGCTTAACCCGTGGATGTTTATTTCTTGGAATTAAAGATTTTTTCACTTTTCGAGCTGTGTCGTGGTTATCCAGCTTTGCACCAGGTTTCTGTTTGGTTTATTAGCAAAATGGTTCATGCGCCTTTTCTTTAGTGGGTGGAGGGTGGACAAAGAGAAGTTACAGTTATGTCACAAACTAGAATGGACTGTTCTTTTTGGTGGGGAGCCCAGTTGAGTTACTGCTATGGCACATACAAGGATATGCTGTTCTTGCTACTTTCCTTGTTTGGCATCCTGCCTGCTGTTAGTATTTCACATCTGTAGCATGTTTTATATTTACCTTACTGTTTTATCTGGTAACAGTCACTTTGTAGTTATGTGGTACTTATGTGTATTATCTTTCTGTTGACTTTTAGGACCAAAAATGTCATTGAGGTGCAGACCCCCCTTCAGTGAGGCAGAGAATACAATAATTGTGGATGAGCTCTGTCAACATGGCACTTTTTTTCTCAAAAGGGGTTGCCCCAACATGCCAGAAAGGCTGGGACTATGGCAGCAGATCATTGTAACCATAAATGCCATGGGCAACCATGGTCATATTTATGAGCAGGTGCACCATAGGGCCACTGGAATGATAACAACTGCATGGAGGTGTGCAGCTGCTGTTGCCCAAAACCAGAGGGTAACAGGGGGTGGGCCTGCTGCAAAACCACCTCTCACCCCAATGAGGAATTCCCAGTGAATCTTCTGCAACAGGACAACGCACAGCAGAGTGGCCCACAAAATGTGATTGATGTTGGTGTCCCTCCCTCTCAGTCTCAAGGAGAGCTTTCAGGTAGGCTTTGTTATATGACCAGTTGAATACTGTTGTATAGTAAAACAATTGAAATAAATGTCACTTCTGTGTCATATGTCATTTTTTTGGGACGGGTGAAGATTGGTTCAGTGATAAGCTCAAGTTGGAGTCGTCAGCCACATTCTTGTTGATCTAACACTTCATGCAGATTGAGATTGTTATTATTATGTTATTATTGCAGATTGTTACATGTATTACCCCTTGTCTTACTGTAGAATGTGATGATGTTGGCCTTACCTCTTGCTTAACTTATTTCAGGACAATCAGGAATTCAGCAACATATGCCTTCCGCAGATGGTAAGCCAGATAAAGTTATTTCAGTACTGCAGATCAATTTCTAGAAATATAATGTATCATTTTAGGCCTATTGTGTGTATTGCTGTACTGTCTGTAATAGTGGCACCACTGTTAGTTGTTTAGCATATATTGCACTATAGTAGTACAGGTATTAATGTATGCCTGTGTTTCTCCATTTTTATCATAGGTAATCATGGCAGTGGGATTGTGGCCCCTGTGCCACTGATGATGATGGTGGTGAAACTGAGGTACAGTCGCAGTGTGCAGAGGTTGAATCAGACACAGAGGTTGACATCCAGTCACCCTCTTCGTTTTCCCTGGACACAGCCTGTAGGCCTATGCCTACCCAGTCCACTGAGGCCACAGATGTATAAAAAAAAATATATATATATATATATATATATATATATATATATATATATATATATATATATACATATATATATATAGTTAGGTTAGGGTGTGGGTAAAGTAAGGTCTTTGGTGTTCCCGTGAAGGGAGCATGTCCATCAGACATTGGTCATATTCATGTAGCAGCACTCTGTCTGACCTTTGGAGTGGAGGTGACAGTGCAACTCCTGGCAGAGACAGTTTTCATGGTCAAGGGCAACAACAATGAACTGCCACCTCAGCATGCATGGCTTACACCTGTCCAACATACCATGACATAAAGCTAACACTGAGCTTGGCTGTGTTTATGTAGACTGTCACACACCACTTTCACATGGAAGACAACTACAGATGCATACACAGCCTGTATGCTTCTCTCTCTCCCTCTGACATGCTCTCCAACCTTTTGTGTCAGCCTAGGCCTGCTGCCTCCCACAACCAGCACTCTGTGAAAGTGATAATAACTATGCCTTATCCTTGTTTTCTCTCTTTTGGATTCAGGGATACAAAAGCTTTGGGTCTGATGCACAGGTTGCATAGCTACATTAGTAACTAGTGTATCTGCATTTGTGTTGTTGAACTGATAATTGTACCTGTCAGTTACATCTGACTTGTCAAATGATACAATGGAAAGCATCATCATGTTAGTACTTGATAAGTGTATTCTTTTGTAAGGGTTGTGAAGTCAGGAAATGCAATGTGTGTCATTACTTTATAACAGTTCTCTTTAATGTTTTCCCGTACATACATATGGTGCACATCAAAAGAAATGCGAACACATTCAGATCTCAGGATTGTATGACAGCACTGTGGTCAGATTCATCAGAACAGTAATACAATATAATGCTCTTTTTTGCATGAAGTTCACCAGACACATGCATCAGCTGGCCAGAACATAGGGCTTTCTCATCAAAATAACACAGGGCTTACTAACCATGACATAATGTATGTGGGTAGATTAAATGACATATCACTGTCATATGTCTGGTATTGCACTAAATTGTAACTATTATTCTAAGCCTATTGCTTTTGATTTAAGCACTTGGGCTTCAGGCCAATTGTTTTACATTAAAAAGATTAGCAGTCTACACTCTTGTGGGATACGACGGTAGCCTCTGCCCTTATGAGCTGGGAATTGCTGGCTGAAAGCTTATTTTGGCTGTTGTTCTTTTTATGGTTTAAGCACTTGGGTTCCAGACCACTTATTTCACACTAGGAATGTTTGTTGTCTACACTTTTATTGGAGTATTCTACTGAATTGCTGCTTTATTTAAAATGTTTGTTCTGTTGTGATTGAGATTTTCTGCACTTTGGATATCTAGTACTTCTGCATTTTATAGCATAGGCTCAATTTAGGCTTGCTGAATCTAGACAATTTGGTATATTTGGAAAATTAAAACCAGTCCACTTACATTAAGAAGCACCCCTGCACCCTTGTGTCAGAAAGGTGCAGCCAAGAACCCGTCTGAGTTGGGGATTGCTGGAATAAGGCTTTGTTTACTTTTTTAAAAATAGCTTAACTTCGCTTGTATTCCAGCACTGTGTTTTGGTGGGTTTGCACCCAGGTTACTGTAGCTGCTCAGAGCTTGCACTGCTGCCCTGAGATAACAACTGAGCTGTGTTTTGTGAAACACTGACACATTTTTGTAACCCTAGCCCCCCCATAGAATAGACACATTTTGTTAGTCTTACACCAAAACCTGATCCATCTAGTCACTCCTCACAAGTTACTACATTATATACATTCCATAATGAATAGACAATGTCCCCAACATTTCTCCAGGCAGCCTGATTTACATGGGCATCCTGAGAGAACACAGCAATTGCCTAATGTATACTGACAACGAATTACTACTGAAACAAACTAAAACAACATGTGAGAGCTGCATCTATACTATGAATTTGGAATCAAGTCTGTCACATAACAACAAACCAGTTATCAAACATGCTGTCAGCATAAGCAATTCACCTCTTGCACATAACAAGCTCACAACACATAAATCCATATATGTGAAGGGACTTGCTAGCGACCTAACTAATGATCAGAGACCTCCCAAGCACAAACCTACTGCACACAGTGCAGACCCAGCAGAATTCATTACAAATAATAACACACACAACAGTGTCTCAGCCAATAAGCCCCTCAGGCAAAACACCTCAAAACCAAATGTCTTGCTCATAAGTGACTCCATAGTAAGACACACAGATGTCCCACTTGCTAGGCTGGACAAGGAGAAGGTCACAGTCAGCTGGCTGTCAGGTGCCAGCATCTGTCAGATCACACACGGACTCAAGTCTGTCAACAAGTACTGTTATGACTCTGTCATAGTCCATGCTGCTGCGAATGACTGGAGGCATAACTCACTGTACTATATGAAGGTGCTTGCCTCCTCCATAGTGGCCTTTTAGGTAATGTCAGAACAACTAAAGTCCTAATGTAGAAGAATCCACCAAAGACAAACTAAGGTTATGCTTCTTAATTCAAAGAGTGTAAATCAGAAACTGCACTCACTGAGAGAACTGTTTACCCTGAAAGAGTCCCATGTCTGTGCAGTCACACAGACATGGTTCAAGGCCACAGAGAGCCCCCTGGCCATGCAAGGCTACAATGCCTTCCACACATTCGGACATCAAAACAACCATGAAAGAACCAAAGGCAGACATATATATATCTTCATTAAAGACAAATACACATGCTGTGTAACAGATACTCTGCACCCCCAAAAGGGGCTTGAATGTCCTATACTTAGTACTTACCAACACAGTGGTTCTCTGCACTAATCAATATGTGTTGACCATCATGGTCAGATCAGATCACAATTCAGTCTCATTCACATTCATAATCATACCTCACACTCCCTCAAGAGCAGAAAGAATGAAACATTTATCCAAAGCAAATTATAGCCTCCTAACAGATGCCATAGATAGTTGCCAACCCCCTGCTACCACTGTCAATATGAGTGCGATACAGTGGTGCGCACAAATGGCCTGTATAAACACCTACACAAATGTGTAGAGTCGGCAGAACATGAACAGGTCAAAACAAGGTTCTCAGAAAAAAACAAGCCAACCTGGTGGGCATCAAGCGTACAGAGGTTATACAACAAGAGGAAGAAAGTAATGTCTAAGAACGAGAGGGAAATGGCTCAGCAGAGGAAGAACACCTTCACATCTTGAACAAGTAAGTTAGCTATCTTGTAAAGTCCTTTAAAGCCATGCACAAACTTAAACTAGCCTCCCTAGCTAAAGACAATCAGAAGGCATTCTTTGGCTACATCAGAAATCTAAAAGTGAAGGACCAGCTTTGTGCTGATCTAGTAATGAAAGGTACCACTCATACTGACCCTGAGGACATCACCAACCTGCTTCCAGACAGCTTGGGGAAAACCTCACCCCAACTTCTCCCTACCAGACATACCCCAAAGCATATTTGTCATCAGTCCTCTACCTAGTGTCCGCAAAGAGCAGTTCATAACTGCACTCTACATGGGCAGAGAAACAACCTCTATACAACTGGATAACATCACAGGCTGCCTACTACATGGTCTGAAACAGGACCTAGTGGAACCAATTGGCACTCATTTCAGCCACAGTGTAAGTACTGGCTTTGTTCAAGCAGAGTGGACCACAGCAACAGTAATTCCCTTGGACAAAAGGGGTCTGTTAACTGACCCTGGGAATTATAGACTCCTAAGCCTCACCAGCCATATTTGCCAGGCCATGGAGATAATAATCATAGACCTTATCAACAAAGACATAGGTGACCTTCAAACTGTTGTCCAGACAGAATTTGGCTTTGTTAAAGATGGATCATGCTTATTAAATCCTGGTGGACGACTTTGAGAATGTCACCAAGGCACAGGATGAAGGCAAAACACTACATACAGCCAATTTTAATTTTGTCAAAGCTTTTGATACAATCCCCCACTCAGGCATCATTGATAAACTCACACAACTGGGAATTAACCCATGTCACTAGATAGGTAGCCAAATGGATCACCAACAGAAAAGATACAGTCAAATTTGGGGATTCCACCTCTGGCAGCAGACCAGTTTTCACTGGTGTACCACAAGGATTTGTGCTGGGTCCCCTGTGATTTAGAATGTATTTCTCATATGTCCACTGTAAACTAGATGGCCTGTGACTTACTATGTTTGCCGATGACTGCAAACTGGGTGCAATCTTTGAGTACCCCCAACAATGCTGACACACTACAAAAAGCCCTTACACAGACAAATGACAAGTGATAAAGGCATGGACTCAAACAAATTGCTAAATAATACATTATCATCCCTTACAGCCAAGGGGAAGTCCCTGCACATTACAATATTAACAATACCCCCCTTAGCTGAAATCCTGTGGTGAGAGATTTGGGAACACAGGTTGATAGCACCTTTAACTACAATCACCATTTGTCCAAAGTGGTAAGGAAGGCCTTCTATGTTGCACATCTCATAAATAAGGGCATTGCATCCAGAGCTAAGTATGTTACAACTCCTCTGAACTCATTCCTCTTCAGACCACTAATAGAGTTCAGTGCTGCCTTGTGTATGTACCTCACCCGACACCTGCAGCAGCTGGAGAGACCTCAGAGGTTTCTCGCCAAGACAAATCAGGGCCTGCAACACATGACCTGCACAGACAGACTGAAGGCCCTGTCACTGTACTCTGTATCTTATAAGCTACTGAGAGATGACTTGTACCTGGTCTACAGAGCAGTCACAGATCCCGGCCTAATAGAAATGCTGCACATCCACAAGTCACATGGGACAAGATTCATACATTCTAGGGATCTTAAACTAGCCTGCAACAATAACAGGACATGTTGGATTGACAGATATGTCTCTCAGAGATTACCACTCCTCTGAAAAAGATACCAGTTCACATAAAACAGAGCTCTTCAATGACCCTATTTAAGTGTAACTTAGCTAACTGGATGGGAGAACAAAAATATTCCCTGGAAGTGTCACATATGCCAATCTTAGATAAGGGTAGTTGGTAATAATCATACACTTGCACTACAAATATGGACCATCCAAGCTGGTCAATAAGGGAACAATGGTATAACATGGCAAGGCTTATAAAGGCCCTAGGGCCAATAGCCTAGTAACCTCCTATGAACCTAATGAGATGTCTGCCTGGTTTCCAGGCAGTGTCTGTTCCTGCCCTGGTGGGATGGTTGTATAGCAGATTATATCGGTATTGTCTATTGAGCATGTGGTGATACAGTGTCCCACATGCTGGAGTAAAAGGATCTCTGTGACATCAAGTAACATCACACACACACACACACACACACACACACACACACACACACACACACACACACACACACACACACACACACAGAGTTGACTGCAGTGAGAAAAGAACCCCTACCTAAGGTCACAAAATATAGAACACAGTACTCTATGCAAGCACCACAGTAGAAGTCTGACTTTTATATGTCTGCAGGTCAACTTATAGTGGATGACATCAGCAGACCATGTGGGAGACAAGAAGATGTGAGGGCTACATGAAGTGGATGTGTAGGCTTGTGCAAGTATGCAAAGACTAGCAAGCCATGCCATTGGAGGAATAACTGTAGGATATCACATCTACTCTGCTGAGTAGACACACAAACCCAGTAGATTGCAATGAGAACAGAACCTCTATCTGTCTAAATACACAGAATATAGAACACAGTACTCTACACAAGCACCACAGTGCAAGTCTGACTTTTACATGTCTGTAGGTCAACTTATAGTGGATGACATTAGCAGTACATGCTGGAGAGAAAAAGGTGGGAGGCCTGCCTAACATGGCTGTGTAGGAAGGTAGAAGTATCAAAATACTGTGGGATTGGGGTAGTAACTGCAGGATACACACTTGCTCTTCTGGCTGGACACACACACACACACACATATATATATATATATATATATATATATATATATATATATATATATATATATATATATATATATATATATATATATATATAATTATATATACAGAACCCATACCTATCTAATACAGAGACTACAGAACACAGTACTTTACACAAGCACCACATCACAAGTCTGACTTTTACATGGCTGCAGGTTAAGTTTTGGTAGATGATATCAGCAGGCCATGTGGGGGGGGGCAACAGGTTAGGAGGATTGCATAGGTACATCGATTCATAGGTTCATATGAGGCCAATAGCCTAAGTGTAGAGTGTGTCCTTGGTGTGTAGAAGCCTAGCTGTGTAAGAACGCAATTAACCTTATTGAGCACAGTTGGTTGGATGTCTGGGTTTAGCAGATCAAGGTTGTCAGTACCATTGACTGGCCTTGTCCACGAGGGACAACATAACATTATATATATATTGCACTTTGTAATGTGGTTGGTATATGTGTGTATAAAATATTGAGCCCCCAGGGTTGTACTGGTTGTGGGGGCTGGTGGACAACACATGTATGTATTGTGAATATATGATGTATACTTAGAATGCGCCCTGGATTTCTAATGTTTCCACACATAGTTTTATATCATAGAAAGGAAATGGACAATAAACACTAATAAGAAAGTACACAAACACACACACACATATATATATATATATATATATATATATATATATATATATATATATATATATATATATACATACACAAAATTCCATGGTGAAGTAAGCATTGAATATGTGCTTTGGTTAACAAAGTGTGCACACATGTGAGTTATGCATGTTTGCACATTGGAAAATGGTGCACAAACATAAACAGCATTGCTAACATCAGTAAAAATAACAATATATGGCATATAGTGTATTTGAACCCAGGATGACATCTATGCCAGTCCTACACTTACACCCATTGCCACAAGTATGTTGAAGAAACAGTTGTGTATGCTGCACTTCATTGCAGAAAACTGCTATGTCACAGCAGTAAAACAAAGATTGCTCACACTGTACTAAAATCTAGTACCATCTGTACTCAAGGCAAGGTTTTCACAATGGCCAAGGGATTAATTGAATGTATCCAGTTACTATTTTTGACATCTGCTTCATAGGTGGTCTACCACTCTTCACGCAAACCTGATATACTCAGCCATTGCCTGCTTATGCTATTTGTGCTATGTGGCACATCAAGCAAAAAGGGCAACAAAAAAGGAGAGGAATAAGAAAGAAAACCTTAGTGATGGACACATATGAGTAAAATAAGTGTATGCTGTCACATGTTAAGCTACTTTCTGAACAAATCCATGACCATTTACTTCATTACTGCATCAAGTTAAGTTATACAAGGATATGCCATGATATTATTACAAAATGTATTCTAGGTTCAGGACTTAACTTGCAAATGCAGCAGCTGAGACAATTTTATTTCAGGCCTAGAATTTCCTTGTGCCTGCTCCCATGGGATGGAAGTATGCAGGAAAAATAAGAATGTAGGCTAAATGCATGCTTTAGAGTTTGTTGAATAGTTCCACCATACTGAAATCACCTGCTAATGCTGCAATTATCAGCTATGAAAAACATCCGCTACTTTCCTGAATATATGAACTCTATTAGTGCCTATTGGTTTATGATGTGCACCTATGTGCCACTGCACACACCAACACTGCACACTGATGCTGAAATAAGGTGAACACAAGGGAACTTATTACTTTTATCCCTGCCTCTTATATTGCAGAAGCATGCAGTTCAAAAAGTAGAGGGAAGGTTGCAGACACTGTAGTACAGCCCAGGACCATTTATACTGTAGCCCTTCACATAAACATGCTGCCACAGGAATAGTTATGTGACATGCATAGAGAAACCTGCCATTCATTCCTCTGTTTCCCGTGGTTGCGCTAAGCACCACATCAAGCAATCTAGGGCAAAAGTTAAAAAATAAATTTTACTATAATACAGATAGATAAGATACATTTTAACAACAATAAAGAGAATGACAGAACTTGCAAATTGCGCAGTGCTAACATGCACTTGTACACTTCACAGACCTACATGTACACCTCTGTAGGTGTAACCGGACACACCCTCTAATGTCATCATTCACTGTTGCCATGCATTCAACACGAACACTGTGGAAGTGCCATGAAGTGAATGCCCCTACATCGTTACAAGTTTTTTGGATTCAGCAATTCTAATGTGTTTTGACCTCAAATGTTGAGAGTCATGAATCTACACCATTGGAAACCTTGTTGGCAGGGAAACTGAAGGGGAGCCCAATGTTGTACAGTTATGGGAGGGTATTATTCAGGTGTATATATCTGCACAGAGGAATTTTGCTTTGGGATTCTATATTTCATGGGGTTTACACTTTTAGATGTCTACATTACTTATGATTACGTTGTTCATTGTGGGGGGGTGGTGTTGCAAAGCGACATTTATGTCATGGCACTTAATAAGGAATTGTTGCTATTTTTAACAATTTTCTAGCATCCAACATGTCTGGTAATGTCATAATTTGTGTGGTATTACATGTTAGGGTCTATTCTGTACAAATGTACAGACAATTACTTGCTCTTGTTTCCATGTAGACTCCTTTATGTGGCTGTATCTGGTAAACTTTCTCATACATGGCCAACATGAGCACAGAGTCTACACGGTTACTTTACAGCTTCTTGAATAATTCTACCATGTTGATTTCCTTCATTAGCATACAATTCAGCTATATATGCTATAATTAGCATGCTACAAAAGTTTCCATGTTTACACATGAGTGCGCACCGCTACACAGAGTTTACTAACTCTAAAACTTGTCCCGGTAATGTGTCCATCACACTGCGACATGCATATGGTCAAAATGATTATTTAGGCTTTATTGAATCCCCCTGTTGATTGCAATAAATAAATGATTTTTGGAAGAACAACAACCTTAATAAGTATTAATCTAGCTTCAAATGTAAAATATATTTCATTACATTTTAAAAAGTTTAAGATATTATCCATAATATTTTTAAAACTATCATTAATAAGTAAATTAATATTGGTTTGATTTTTGTGCCTATATATTTTATTTCATTATTCTCTCAATTATAATCATATCTCTCTTTCAGTAAGGAATAAGTACAGCGATCATTGAAATCGCCACACCCAGCGACTGCAGTGTCTTGCGTACAGAGAGACACAAAGTCATAAAATACCAGGATCTGCAGGCAGAAATGAGAGCAATGTGGAAAAAAGATACCCAGACAGTTCCAATAGTAGTAGGAACAATGGGTCTTATAAAAAAGAATCTACAATCGTATTTAGATATGTTACCAATTCATGTAACGCCATACGAATTGCAGAAGGAGTCATTACTGGGCACATTGCAGGTGCTGCGAAGAGCACTTTTGGCTGACATCAAAGATTGAAACAATACTAATTTCATTAACTTTAATCATACTTTGACTTAGAAATGGGGTCCATTTCCATCATGATATTAGAAACCCAAAAGATTTGGAGAAATTAGAATAAGGAATTATGATTATTATTATTATTATTATTATTATTATTATCATTATTTGCTTATTTAAAGAATTTCAGTTTTCTTATCATTAAATTTCATTAAAGAAACCTGCTGGAATAAATTGATCCCTATTTAGTTCATCCATGAAATTATTTACATTTACCATTGTTACTAAAATGTTGTCAGCAAAGAGTTGAATTTTAAAATTACAATATTCAGATACTTTAAACGCTTCAATATTTTGATATTATCGAATACATCTACCAAAAGACTTGGTTACTAAAGTGAACAGTGGAGGGGAGGGATAAAGACATCCTTGTTTGACTCCTGTATTAATATTGAACATTTGAGATATAAGAGATTTTAATTTGATGAAAGTTTTTGAATCTAGGTATGGGTTGCTAATAATGTTGAAAAAACTCTTCAGGAAATCCAAACATTTTTATAGTTTTAAATAACTAGTCTCAGTCAACAGTAGCACAAACTTGGTCAATATCTAATAAGTAAAGATTTAAGAACTACTGCCTCAGGCAAAGCTAAAACTCCAATGTACCTTAGGATCTAACATCACACCTGCTGGTTTCACTTATAGAAGCAAAGAAACAGATGCACAGAACAAAGGAAAACCTGCATAAACTCTAAGAGTTATGATAAATAAAGGAAGAGCACATGTGTATGTCTTTGAGCTATAGCAACAGACATAACTACATTTGATAGTTTATGCTGCTTATCTTGACCTTACTAAGACATTCAAAACTATTCAAAACTGTTCAACCCAAGGGAATATTTATGAAATTAAAAGCATAACATTTTGTTTGATAAGTAATTTAATGGGTAAAACATGTGTTTAGATATAGACCAGTAAGTCATGCTATAGGCTTAACTGTCTGTCCAATCGGACCTGATCTAGGGATAGCCAAATATGCTGTTGTTTATAGGCTGGAAAGCATAATTGCTTAAATAAAGGACGTTGAGGTTCTTAAAGTTGCAATAACCTGATATTTAATGTCAATAACATTGTGTTAGTAGACTTTGAAAAAAGCTAATGAATTAATGGCAAATCATAAAAATGACAAAAGTATTAAATATTTAGGGATAGTTGTAGACAACTATTTAAACTCTGATCAATGTATATGGTCAAAAGTCATATTCTACATTCAATCTAATTCTAAAGATTATTGACAGTCAGTTTCCAATCATATTTCTGGCCAGCCTGATTGACATAAGCATCATAAGGCAATGTAGCAATTGTCTCATGGATACTGACAATCACTTACTCCTGAAACAGACAAATACTTTATGCGACAGATGTAGTTACACTATGAAATTGGAGGCAAGACTCTCACATAAGGACAAATCAAATGCCAAACAGCCAGCTTGTTAGCACACACACACTTCCCACACTTAACGACAAGACACTCAAACCCACATATGAGGAGGTACTCACTAGTAATTTACCAAAAGCTCAGAGGTCTGCCAAACGGAAACCACTTACACACATGACAATGCAAAAAACAACCATAGCACATAATAACAGACACACCTGTGTCTCAACAAATAAGCCCATAAGGCATAATGCCACAAAACCTAATTTATTGATCATAGGTGACTCCATTGTGAGACACACAGATGTTTCCCTCACCAGGCTGGATAAGGAGCAGGTTATAGTTAGCTGTCTGTCAGGTGCCAGGATCTGTAAAGTCACTCAAGCACTCAAGTCACTCAACTGCAAGTACCAGAATGACTCAATCATAGTCCATGAGGGGGTGAATGACTTGAGATGTACCTCACTGGACTATATGAAGAGGGACATGACTGAGCTCTCAGATTATGTGTCACAAGTAGGTATAAGCCTAGCCTTAAGCAGCATTTTTCTTTCTCCAAGGATGATACCACAATACAAACAAAAAATGTTTGACTTTAACAATTGGTTTAGCTTCTGGTGTCAGTCCAAAGGGATCCAATATGTGTCAGCCTGAGAAGACATGGTCGACAGGCCACACTGCTTTGACAGAGATGGCCTGCACTTGTCTCCTCTAGGCTTTTGGATAATGGCAAAGGCATTACCCATCACTATTGTGCCTTTTTTAGGCAGTGTCAAAATAACCAACTTCACAACATAACAAAATCCTCTGTAGATAAATTCAAGTACTGCTGTTAAATATGAGGAGTCTAAACAAGAAACTGCACTCCCTGGAAGCATACCTTACTTTGGAAGATGCTGATGTCTGTGCAGTCAAAGAGACATTGTTCAAAGGCTCAGAAAACACCTAGCCATGCAGGGCTACAATGCCTTTTATACATTCAAACCACAAACTGAGCATGAAAGAACTAAAGAAGGAGGAGGTATATCCATCTTCATTAAGTATAAGTACACCTCAAGACTGTTCAGAAAGTATGACTGTCTTGAGCTACTTCATATCCATTTAACTATAGGCAAAGCCCCTTACCACATCGTAGCTAGCTAAAGGTCCCCCACCATGAAACAAGAAAACCATACTTGACAACTGGACTTACTGGAGTCACTTGTCATACAGCCCAACACCTTACACATCGGGGATTTTAATTATCCCACCATCGACTGGAAAGCCTACACGACCACAGACATGCTGGCTCAGAGGTTCTTAGACTTTGTCAGTGCAAATGGTCTGTAACAGCTAGTCAACACATCCACAACAGGCTCAAATGTCCTAGACTTAATACTCACTAACATGGAAGAGCACCCCCACCTCCCATGTGATGTCCTTCCTGGTAAGATCAGATGTTAAATTAGTCTCATTTGATGTAATTATAAGACCAGATAACCTATCAAGCTCAAAAACACTTAAAAATTTTTCAGACACAAATTACTTCCTTCTAAGTAATGGTATAAGAAGTTTCAAAGCCCCCTCAAACACAGATAACCCAAACTCCTACCCAGAGGTATACACCAATACCCTTTTATAACCACTTAAGCAGTTGTATAGAATTGTCTGTACCTGACTTTATTGAAATCAGATCTTGCCAAAAAAACAAGCCACCCTGGTGGACCCTTTGTATAAACAGGCTATGCAACAAGAGAAAGGAACTAATGTCCAAGAACAAGAGAGAACTGGCTTCGGAGAGGAGGAAATCCCTCATTAGCTTAAACAAACAAATCAGAGATCTCGTCAAGTCCTACAAAGCTAATTATGAAACAAAAATAGCCTTCCTAGCTAAGGATAATCACAAGGCATTTTTAACTTGGTCTGAAATCCAAAAGGGAATAATGAGCTATGCACTGAACCGGTTCTAAATGGCATCATCTATACTCAACTGGTAGTAATAGCCACGAGAAGTAATAGCCAACTTGCTAGCTGGCAGATTTGGAGCAAACCTTTCTCCCCTGTCCCCTGCAATTATCTCCCAAAGTAAACCTTCCACCATTCCTCAGCCTAATATCTCAAGAGAACAGGTAATTTTGGTGCTCTTCAAGGCCGAAAACATACCATCGATGGGACCAGACAACATCCTAGGTTACCTTTTAAACAATTTAAAACATGGCCTAGAAGACCCACTCGGATCCCTGTTTAACCACAGCCTGTGAACATGCTATGTTCTGATGGAGTGGAGGATAGCAATAATAATCTCTCTGCACAAAGGAGGTCCATCAACTGACCCTGGGAATTACAGGCTCATAAGCTTGACTAGCCTTATCTGCAAGGCCATGGAAAGAATCATTGTGGACCTTATTAACAAGGACATAGGTATTCTCAAGACTCTGGACCCAACCCAGTTCGGATTCGATAAAGGTAAATCATGTCTGTTAAGCATGGTTGATTTCTTTGAGAAAGTCACATTGGCTCTGGATGAGGAAAAGACAGTGCACACCACCTATCTTAACCTAGCCAAGGCATTTGACACAATCCTCCACTCAAGTATTATACAGAAACTCTCCAAGTTGGGAATTAATTCCTCCATTACCAGATGGGTAGCCAACTGGCTCACTAAGAGGACATATACTGCCAAAGTGGGTGTCTTCACCTCTAGCAAAAGACCAGTCACCAGTGGCATACCACGGGATTCTTTGCTGCTCCCCCTACTGTTTGGACTCCAGGAAAACTTAGACAGTCTATGAATGATCAAGTTTTCTGCTGATGATTGCAAATTGGTAGCAATCATTGAGTCCCCCAGTGATGTTAATAAACTGCAGACAGGGTTAAAGCAGACAAATGATTGGTGCGAAAGCCATGGATTAAAGCTAAATTAAAAAAAAATACATTGGTATCCCCTTTGGGAAAACTGACATCCCTGCTAATAACTTTATAGACAGCATCCCCCCTAAATGTAGACCCAGTGGTATGTGGTCAAGCTACTCAGTTTCATAGCAATCTGAAGTTTCACCACCACATATCCACAGTAGTAAGGAAATCCTTTTATATGGCACATCTTATAAGTAAAGGCATCGCATCTAGATCTAAGGATGTTATAAGTCTATTATACTCAGCTCTCATCAGACCAATAATTTAGTACAATGTTACCTTGTGCATGTACCTCACTAGACACCTGCAATAACTGGAGAGACCACAGAGGTTTCTCACCAAGAAGTTACAGGGTACATAAAACAAGTCTTACATGGAAAGAGTAAAAGGCCTGTTACTGTATTCAGTCTCCTACAGGTTGTTAAGAGATGACCTGCACCTGGCTTACAGGGTAATCTCTGATCCTGTCCTGATGGAAATGCTATGCATTTGTTAATCAAACTGCACAAAGGTCACTCGCTCCAGGGATCATAACCTACCATCTGACATGAACAGGTCAGGATAGAGAGACAGATCCATCTTCTAGAGACTGTCACTTCTCTGGAACAAGCTTCCAGTTCACATGAAATGGAGCCTGTCCCTGACCCTAAATGGGTGGCTGACTGCAAATTCACTCCTGGGGTGGTCCCCATGTGCCTCCTGGACAGAGAAATTCTATATTAAGTACCATAGACCCTTATCCCTGTGAACTTTACTCACCTAATCACTGACAGTTGGGGCAACTCAGGATGAATATGGCTAGGTTTGCAAGGGCTCTAGGGCCATTAGCCTAGTAACCTTCTTTGAGCCTGTGAACCTATGTTTAATCACTCCAAGAAGAGCATTGTGCCACTTTTTGCCTCACTTGATCTTACCCATTATTAAATATAAAGCTGCATTTTGTAGCCTTTCAACAAAACACCTGAAACAGCTCACAAAAGTACATTTTTCACTTGAAACATTAATGGACAAGGAAGCTTAAACTTTTCAAAAATGGTTTAGGACTTGTTATTTTACACCTCTTTATAAATCAGATATGCATGGCAATGTCCCAAAAGCAATTTTATGTGTTCTAGAAGAGTTTTGATTCAGCCTTCTGAGCAATTGTTCAGCAAAGCCATTAGCAATATTCAAGATGCTGAGCTACATAAGCAGTGACTGCAACAAAAGTAAAAGACATGACAGCCTGATAAACAAAAACAGTAACTTGTCTGAAGTTACCTAGAAGTTAAAGAAATAACAGTTGAAGCTGCACATATACTTTGGTAGAAAGCATGCAATCCGGTCATGTAAAATACCTTTCATCTTAGAAAGAAAGGTTACGAGGCATTGAAGATGCTTGAAAATATGGCCATAATCAAAAAAAAAAGGAAACATAATAAAATATCATGCAAGTTCAGAATAAGATGGGAAAAGGGCCTGTGAAGTCGGCAGCTATATCTTTGTTCTGCAGGTAGTTGTTTATCAGGGAGCTGTTTGGGAATGCTAGGTGTGGATCCTAGCAATGCACATTTTCCTACATGATCTTAAGACAAACTGCACTTATTTATTCTGATTCATATTTATATATCTTTATAGTCAATTTTGTTTGCATCTTCTTGTTCTCCATATTTATATGGCAGTGACATAAATCAGACTGTAACCTCTCTCCATTATATAAATAACCAGGAAGTTTCTCTGGTATCCAATTATTTTTCTTCTTTTTCTCACCTCATGCTCTATGTATGAGGCACAGCGGTGCAGTGTTTAACATTGTTGCCACACAGCAAGAGGTTCTCCAGTTTGATTCTCTGATGGGGTGCCTTCTGGGTGGGGTCTGTATGTCCTTTCTGTGTTTGTGTGGGTTTTCTCTGGATGCTCCAGTTTCCTGCCATGTTACAAAGATGTGTCTGGAGTGCATCATCCTGGGCATCTGCTAAATATTGGCTCATTCCAAGTCAGACTTTCCTGGTAAACAAATGTTAAATAAATAAAATTACTAGCCTTTGACAACGTTCACTTTTTTTTTTTTTTTGGTTTATCATCTTGTGTCCAGCACCTTGGATGTCAAATTTATTCACAAATATTGTATGAAGTAAAAAAAGATGGACAATCTGCAAAACTGCTGATAGAATAAATAAATCTTTTATTTAATCTATAAGTCCAATCAATGAAGTTGAAATATTCACATATTGTGTTTTATACTACCTCCATGATATAAGCCACATAATGTCACATCTTGAGTTTCATCTGCCTGCAATCTGTAAAGTACAAAATAGTCTTCATTCCAGACAGGGTATTCACATAGCCCTTCTGAGTTTCATAATCTTGTACAGAAACATAAAATACCATACAAGCTGTTTTGCTAGCTTATCAAAATCATTTTAGACTTCCACTCATCATGTTTTACTCAGAATTTAGAAATACATTCTGAGTTGCTTGTTCAGTAGCTATCTCTACAAGTCTTAGAAACTTCAGGTGTGGCTTGCTTTGTTCCACTTATTTCCCATCCACTATGGTCCACCAAAGCAAGTTATGTTTTCTAATTTCTTACAGCAGCACCCAAATGAAATGCTTCTAGGAGGTGTCTAGGAGGAGGGTTGGAGAAGGGGTGGCATTAGGGTTAGGGCTATCATCCATTACTAAAGTGGGCACCTTTCTCATGTTTCTTAGCCCTAACCCTATCCCTGCCACATTAAACATTATGTTACTAAAAATCCATTCTCAAACAGTATCATTACCAAGATAACACTTGGTTTTGAAGTTGGGATGTATGATATTGGGTATTTTTATTTTTGAGTTGTAGATCTTTAATTACATATATATATATATATATATATATATATATATATATATATATATATATATATAGATAGATATAGATATTTCAAGATAAAAATAATAAGACCCTCCTGGAGGTCATTTCTTTTTATTTCCACCAAATCACATAAATCCTTAAATTCTAGCAGAGTAGCATACCTCAACAACCACTCCATAATATCACATTTTTAGTGCTTACATTCCAGAATTCCAAGTGCTTGACTCAAAGTCAGTTTAACCTTGTGGATGGCAGATTCTTACTGAGATTCATTGGTTATGCAAATGTGCATAGCACTGGCCTTGGTTTTCGTTATCAGTTTAGACTAGTCCCATATTTCCAGGTAGGAATGGATTGTATTCTTTTGGAAATGTGTGTAGTATTTGTACCATCCATGAAGACCTAACTGATTCCTTATTGGCATGTTATTGAATGAGGTCCTGAAGAGATTCTGTATTGGAATTATCTGTCTTGCAGTCTTAGTGTAGCACATTTTCCTAAACATAAATTATTTTATAATCTGAATCATAATCTTATTTTTGATAATAGTGATTCAAATGGTTCACTTAAGTTCTATGAAAGAAATATAAATGGAGTTATGCTTCTCAGAAAATCCACTTTCAAAAAGTGCAACCTGAAAATCATAAAAAAAAAAAAAAAAAAAAAAACTCTTTTTGTATGTGGGCAAGTCATTCATTCACCCTAAATTATATAAACCACTTTTCTAGTTGCATGGAGAAAAAAAAAGGAAATGTCTCCTGAAAAACACTGGCAGCTTTCATAGTATAATACATTTCAGTTTAATAATCCAGGATATTCATTCTCAGCAAAATATCTAAAGATAAAACATGCAGCAATGAAGGGTATGTCTACTGCTTCACTCCCATTACATCACATCCTGCTCACCGCCTCACAGAGCTTGGACAGGCAACACAGGTTTGAGTTGGTGGTATCCATCCATCCATCCATCCATCCATCCATCCATCCATCCATCCATCCATCCATCCATCCATCCATCCATCCATCCATCCATCCATCCATCCATCCATCCATCCACCCATCCATTCATCCATCCATCCACAACCCCATTTCTCCATTTTACACATAGGGTCAGGATGTCACTTCAACCTACATATATAAAATTGTATAAAAAAAAACCTCATCATAAACTAGGGATGCTTTATAGAGCCACAAACGTTCTCACTGACGGAACTAAAGCTACACGTGTCACTACTTATTTCCTTCCCACACTTCTTCATGGTGCTGTTGACCTTACTAACCTTTAGGCATAGCAAAACTCAAAATTTGAACAATGTTATAACAAAGTTACTAAATTTGCAGCAAACACCCCTTTCGGAACCTACCACTGTATAGCACTAAAAAGCCTAAATTGGTTAGAATTACCCCATCAACTAAAATATACACAGGTTCTTACCATCTGTGAAATTATCCAAATTCCAGCTGCTTGTTCATCCCTAAATAAAACTACTCAGGCATTATGAACCAATCTAAATAACACTAGTCAGTCATTATGAACCAAGCTAAATAACACTAGTCAGTCATTATGAACCAAGCTAAATAACACTAGTCAGTCATTATGAACCAATCTAAATAACACTAGTCAGTCATTATGAACCAAGCTAAATAACACTAGTCAGTCATTATGAACCAAGCTAAATAACACTAGTCAGTCATTATGAACCAAGCTAAATAACACTAGTCAGTCATTACGATCCAGTGACTAAAAACTCCTGTACGTTCACAAACCTGTCATATCTGCTGGGTATTGTCTGTATTTGTACCATATTGCTCCTTATATCTATCCATCAGGTTAATAACCTGTTACTGATCAGCACCAAGAGTAACTATACATGTGGACAAATATCTATTCATACTTTACATCTCCTTACTAACCTTTCTTCACTCACTTCCTTACTTCTGCAAATTTCTCTCCCATGGCTTTCACTCTAAATATACAATAAGCCTGCTTTTCTATCACTTCATGTTGCAGCTCCTGTTGGTATTATACTAACTTACCTTTAATTTCTCTATACATTGGCTAAAATTTCTCTAACCATTAAATCATTGTCATATAGCTTCTGTTGCAAAAATGTTAAACTGTATTTGTTTTGTTTTGTTTTTTTGTATTATTTTAATGACTGTAAAATTATTATTCTTAAAATCTTTTGTAATACTTTGGATCTTTTCTTCCCGGGCCTCCACTAAAATGGGCTGCTACCCAATCAGACTTTCCTGGTAATCAAATGTCAGTAAAGAAGTAAATAAGAACAAATATGCAATATTTTTTTCCATTTCTAAGTTGCATTATCTTATGTATTAACTGTCAGAACCACCTTGGTCTCATCTGAAAGAAATGTTTGGCCTAGTAGGATAACCAAGTCAAGAAAGTAAAACCAACCAGAAATAAATAAATGTGTTAGATATTTTTCATCATGTTCTTTACAGAATAGCCCACCAAATGCAATTCTTAAACTGAGATTTGGAAAATATTAGACATTAGATATCCATTTATCAATAAATTGAAGTGTCTTTAAAAATGCCTCTAAATTGGCTAAGGGGCAGAGTAGTTTTAGGAAATGGTTAGACGAGTGTGACAGTTATGATGAGAAAGTAGCTGAGGAATATTGCCAAAGGTAAACAGAATTAAGTGCACGTATGCCAGCTTTCATTATTCTGACTAAAAAATAAATGTCTAATAAAGCTTGAAGTAAGCAAGCAGCAGTGTTATTATTTCATATATATTTATAATAAGGCAGTATGCCCTTCAAAATTTCCTAAGGAAGAAAGTATTGTTTCCTTCATGTAAAATCAGGAGTGATATTCTGGGTGGATTCATATGCAAATTTATAATCAGAATAATTGCAGGTGCCGGTAGTTAACATCATGTTATCTTTCCATCAATTTTTAGCATTTAAGTCTTAACTTTGACTATGTGTGTAATGCATGTTAAATTTTGTGCAGACTTACCAGTGTTCAATAAGCACTGTGCTCATTTTTAACACAATTTCAGAATATAATTAATATGAATTCTCATCTTTATGTTCAGATATTAAAAGCTTTCATCTTTGGCAAAATTAACCCTGTCTCTTTGGAAATGCCAGCACGTTTAAAACATTTATCTTCTGTTTGGTCAGTAAGATTGGTATTCTGCTTAAGACTCATTTTTTGACTCTGGGTACTATCGCTTCATCTGCATTCAAAACTATGAAGTAACAGTATACAAATTAACACAGATATGAAGAAAATAAAGAACACAGAACAAGCATATGGCATGAATTTCCAGTTAAAACCAGTATGCATAGATTAAAGTATTGGTAAGGATGTAGATGATAATAATGTTTGAATGTTTCATAGACTGACAGCAAAATGTACATAGAATGCAGTAAAAAAACATTCTGCATTGTTGTTTCTAATGTTTCTTCTATGCTGAACAAAGCTGATTACATTGCATATTATATTTAAGACAAGCTATTTAGACAGGAGCAAGTGTTTCCAGTAACCAAGAAAAGAAGCAACCGATTCATCTTTTGGCATTGTAGATACAAATAGCCACATATGGAAATTATTCCAGCTTAATTCAGAGGCACAGAATAATTTTGCCTCATTGGGTGGTAAGGGGATGTTGGTTTCCAGGATATCCAGTGTAAACAGGTTCATAGGTGCTGTTTTTGTCTTGTCAAAAATCTCTCCTCTCAGGTGCGTTACAATATGATCACTGGATAGCATTCCATCCTCGGCATTTCTGAACTACCACAGCACCTCTGGTTGTGCTGCAAATTTGTACCCTCAGTATTTTAAAAAGGTTGTGCTTAGTACTGTTTTATTAACCAGATGAGCACTTCATGCAGAAATTATGCCTGTTTTCAAGCATAACTTCAGAATATACATTATGAATTAAATAATATGAAAAAATATATTGTTCAAACTAAAATCATGTAGCAGAATATTAAAAAGCTGAAAACAGCAAAGAAATCTTTAAAGTTCATGTATTTTCACATAAGAAATTTGTCAGAGACATGATTCAAGTAGGAGTAAGGCAAACTCCATAGTGAGCTGATTTTGCTGCCAATTTATATAATAGTGGTGAAACATGGAGGTTAATTTATAAGCTTCTGATTATCTTAATTGCTAAGGTTAGTGCTGCAGAGATATTGTAGGCAAATGGCAAATGGAATATATTGCTTTCTCTTAATGTTGCTTGTAGAAGGATGTTCAGTGAATATGGGAAAGCTTTGCTGTCAGCAAAAGTTACTTACTATACATTACATTAGCTACTATTAGGTTAGCAGTGTTATGAATACAGGGTACAAACCAGTTGCATCATTCCTGCCATATCAAGGCTATTCTGCTTTACATTTTAACACTGAAGCCTTTCATACAAGAACTAAGCATGTGGGAGATTTCAACCATCTGTTACACATACGAGAGTCACAGTATCAGATGGACATTCTACAGTGTGTGACGGACACCATACTTATATGCAGCACACTCTCTTTGGATCTACCACACAGGCATGCTGCTGTGAAGGACAGTCACTATAGGCATACATATGCTGTGTGGGCAGGCTTAATCCATGGCATGTATCCTCAGCTCCTGTACTTTTTTATGAAGTACTAACTGACACATCAAATTACATTCTGTGCTGGTTTCAGGTTGCATGGTTCTTTTCCTATTAATGGTGATCAGTCAATGACTGCCCTGGCAAGCTGTTAATTGGTACGAAGTGTAGTCAAAATTGCAATTGGACTAATGAGAGTGCAGGCCCATTATAGCAGGGGCATGGAGTCTTTTGCATGCAGCACTGATGACCCAAGATCAACTATGACCTGTAAAACTGGAGGCCCTGCCATATGATTGGCTTTAGTGGCTGCAGGCCAGCTCACCTACATCAAGGGGAAGGTATGGGCTTTTTTAGCAGTGTGCTACTATCTTGTGGCTATAGGAAAGTAGTGCTAGTGTGCAAGACTCTTCATGTATGCCTGCTTATTTTATTGTATGCCTGCTCACTTGGGGAAATTATGGGTTTTCAATAAAAGAAACTCCATAGTCAGTGGTGGATGATGCTGAAACAGGACATATAAATCCCATCTTCCACTCAAAAGGGGATATTGATGACAGATGGCAGCCTCAGTCTGATGGGTGGGTGTAGCTGGTCTTAGTACAAGGAAGGGATAGGAGGAAAGGTGGGTACTGACCACCACCTGATGTTAAGTAAGTAAATAAAAAAATGATAAAAAAGGACTGATGACAGATAAAATAGTTATGAATAATATCACATTTCTTTGAGTAATGGTGGTGTTCCTTGCATAAATTCATTGCCAGATTGTTATTTAATAGCTGGGATATCCAAAACTCTTTGGAAGTAAATGGACTAATGTCAGATGAAAATGTTATGGTTAATATTACATCTGTGTGTTACTATATAATGGGGAGTATCTTTTTTGTTCACTTCTATGTAGCCTGTGTTTTTAAAGTACTTCTATAAGGCTATTGTTGTATATGTCACTGATTGCTATTATGCATTATCATAAGATCATAGGAGATTACTGGGCTATCATCCTGGAAGTCATTTTAAGTCTAGTCATTACATTACAATGTAATACCATAGAAATGTTAGTCAATACCTAAGATTGCATTTAGTGATGACTGCCCATGTCTAGGAGCATTGTGAGCTCTATCTCCGGTACGAATTTATGGTGTCCCATTCTCTTGTCCAGGTTCTTCTTGAACACTGTCATAGAGGTGCTATGTTTCACATGAATTGGTAGCCTGTTCCAAAGATGCGGCAGTCACTGGGAGATAAATCTGTCCCTCCAGCATGTCCTATTTAAGTCATGGGCCATATTTAGGTCCCTGGAATGGGTAGCCCTAGTCCCATTTGATTTATGGATATGCAATAAGTTCATTAGGTTTGGGTCTTGGATTGCACTGTAGGCCATGCATAGGTCTACCCTAAGAAGTCTATATGATAAGGAGTATAGTGACAGGGACTTTAGTTGGTCTGTTTAAGGCACACGCTGGAAACCCCTGATTTTCTTTGTTAGAAACCTCTGAGGTCTCTCTAATTGCTGTAGGTTCTTAGTATGGTACATGCCAAATGGGGCATTATACTCAATTATGGGCCAGATATGTGCTGAGTATATGAGGGTTATAACTTCTTTTGTTCTTGAGGTGATGCCTTTACTAATCAAGTGTGCTATGTGGAAAACCTTCCTTACTACAGTAGACACATGGAGGTCGAAGTTAAATTCGCAGTCAACATGTGATCCCAGATCACTTACCATTACGTGGGAACTTAGGGCATTGTTGTTCATTTGATAGTGTGAGAGGACATTATTTGTGCTGAAGGGAATAATGATGCATTTCATTGCATTCAGTTTGAGACCGTGACTAATACACCAGTCACTGGTCTGTGTGAGACCCTTATGAAGTATACTGACATAATTTGGGGATTCAATCAGTGTACCTAGTTTGCAATCATCTGCAAACTTGGTCAGCCACAACCCTTGGGTTTTGACCTGAACTTCTGAGGAGTATATACAAACAGGAAGCCCAGCACTGACCCTAGGTCAGGTCTGCTGGTTGATGTGGAGGCACCCAATTTGATAGTGTATGTGTCCGGTTTGTAAGACAGTTGGCAATCCATCTTACAACGAAAGGGTTTACAGTCAGTTTGCTAAGTTTATCAGTAATGCCTGAATGTGGGATTGTGTCAAAAGCCTTTGCCAGATCAAAGTATGCTGTTTGCCCTCGTGATTGGCCTTGGTTACATTTTCAAAGAAATCCACCAGCTTTAACAGGCAGGATCTGCTCTTCACAAAGCCAAATTGGGTAGGATCCAGGGTTTGGAAGTGACCTATGTCTTTATTTATGAGGTCCATAATGATACATTCTATGGCCTTACAAATGAGACTGGTTAGGCTTATGGGTCTGTAATTCCCCAGGTCTGTTGCTAGGCCATGTTTGTGGAAGGCATTAACTGTTGCTGTTCTCCATTCTGCAGGAACAAAGCCTGCAATTAGGCTATGATTGAAAAGGGTACTTAGTGTTGATGCTAGTTTATGTTTTAGCCTGTTTAGAAGATAGCCTGGGATGTTGTCTGGTCTCATAGAGACTGTGTTTTTTGCCTTGCACAAGGTTTTGAGGAGCTGCTCTACAGATACGTAGGGCGGTGGGGAAGTTTGAGTGAAGGTTTGTTGTAAGTGTGGAGGGGATAATGGAGTGAAATTTTTGCCAAACCTATCTGCTAGCAGGTTTGCTATTTCTGTGGGGTCAGTGTGCGTGATATCATTGGCCACTAGTTCTGCATATGCTTGGGTCCTACCCATTAGGTTGCATACATAGCTGTAAAATGCCTTATGGTTATCCTTGGCTGTATTTGTAAGTTTCTCTCAAAGGAGACTTTGGAAAATTTCATAAGTTATCTTATGCCTGTTGAGGCTGAAGAGGGTGCTTTTCCATTGTTGGGGCCTTGCCTTTGTTTTTTTTGTACAGCAAATTTTTGTGTTTAGCTTGTTTTTACTTGGGGCTCTGGCTTTTATTCTTTCTGCAAGTGATTGTATGGGGCTTTAGTGTAAGCTTCGGTGTAGTTCCCACTAACAGCTTGAGGTGGGGCTTGGAATGTATTTATACTTTCACCTACAAGGGTGTAGTTTGCATTGATGAAGGTTTTAAGTCTGATTTTGCCCTTTGTGAGTTCTGGTGTTAGTGCTAGCTTGAAGGTGACTTATTTTTGGTCATTTTTAACTAATGAGGGTCCAACAGTTGGAGCAGTGCATCTGTTTGACATATTAGTGAGGATCAGGTCCAGAATGTTTGTTGACATATCTACGGTTTTTTTTTGCATTACTATAAACTAGAACATGAGCCCATTAACAGAAATGCATAGTGTATCTGCAGATAGTGTAGTCAACTAATTTTCGGTGCTTGTTCTGATAAATGTATTGAGACCTAGATTATTATAGTATGACCAGAAATTTTACTCCCTATGTATCCATTGTAAAAGGAGCAAAAACACTGATATCAAACTTCCTCTACTACCAAAAATTATGTACTAATAAATGTCTTTGTTGTAGAATGCCCTCTAGCATCTGCAGAATTACAGGAACAGGTTTCTTTGTATTCAAGTGGAAGCATACCTTTCAACTGTCCATATTTTTGCCTCATATTTTTGGTCTGTTCCTCATAAAATTTGAGGTCTAAATCATCAAGGACTGAAGTCACTAAATAATAACAGATATTTGAGTTTCAGACTGCATGCTAATGCAAAACCTATTATTCTAACAGCTTTCTAGGTTTATAAGAGAAATATTTCAAAAGTCTCCCTATGTTTGGACCTTTGTCTCACCATTATTTTTGGCTTTGGCTTTGTCCAGAGTTCTTGTTCTAAGAATTCGAGAGTTAAGAGTGGGAGAGTCAAGTGTTTAGATCTGTGGAGAATCCCAACCCAAGCCATGAGCACCCTTCATCATACACAGGGTGCAGTGAACATAGCAGAATTATTATCAAAACAGTAATATTACTAGGAAGAAATATGAGCATTTGCGCTATCCAAGAATGTATAATTGGAGGAAAGACGATGCTAAAAATATTATTTCTAGAAACTGGAGGCTACTGACCTCAGTACCAGAGATTAGGAATATTATAGGTGATAAACCTAATTTTTCCTATAGAAACTGTAATAGTCTGAAGAAACGCCTTTGTTATAAAGACAGTTGAAAGAGAGTAGACCATTTAATAGAGTAGGGACATTTCTATGTCATAACTGCTAATATTGCTCTGATATACTGTCTGGTAATGACTTTATACACCCGCTAACTAGGAAAAAATATGTCTTTAAAACATTGGCTACATCATACATGCAATACTAGCAACATTATCTACCCTGCTACTGTGTAGAATGTATTGCATTTTATGTAGGTAAGTCTACACGTATGTTGAAGGATAGAATTATTGAGCATAAATCAGACATCACGGGGAAGGTGAACACAAATGCACTAGCAAAACATCTTGAGGGTGCTGGCTCTAAGCATAGATTTAAATTCCATGTTGTAAATGTTATGTATCCAAAGATTAGAGGTGGTGATATTAATAATACTCTAGAGATGAGCGAGTATGAATGGGTAACATTACTTCTGGCATGTTAAACTTGGAGTTAATGCTAATATAAGTCTTAAACCAGTACTGAAAATGAAACAAATGGTTATAAGAAAATGTCTACAATGAATTTTCAGACTTTTTATCTGTATACATTTGCTATCTGTATATGTATTTTGTATATTTTATGTTATATTGTATATTCTTTATGTTATATATTGATACTTTAGATTTTTAAAGTTATACCTTTAAGAAGAAATTTCTAGTTCAATGAGTTGTGTCATCTGATTTTATACTGATTGTATTTAAATGAGGCTGAAAAATCTATTTCTTTACATAATGAAGAAGGACGCAAGTCCAAAAGCTTTGTGACCTTGTGATTTGGATTTATTAAAATCTGTTTGGATTTTATTTCTACATGTCAAGTGTTTCCTTTCACTGGACTTTTGCTTCTATTTGGACTTTTGGTTGTCTCAGTGATGGTTTACCTTAGTGCTAGTCTTTTCTATAGCTGTGTTATGAGGTAGTGCTATCTGTGCCATGGAGAGTAAGGTATACATATGTAATGCCCTGCTCTCCCTGGCACAGATGGCAGTAGCTCATAACATCACACCAGGCACAAAAATTAGTTGACTGTTTGCTCGAATATGTTTCACTTAAAAGCCAAAGTAGGATATTACAGGCAGAGTGTTTCAAAACAAATAAATACGATAAGTTACAAAAATTTTGAGCAGTGATGTGCTCACAGGTGTAGAGGTACACTAAGAATTTAGCCTCATCCATAAATAAACTGCACCATAAATGACCCCTGGGGCAGTGCAGGGTACTGCACTGAGATACTGTGTCTTAATTCTCATTAAATGAGAAATGGAAGGGATGCTGTATTATCAGGTAATAAAGGAAGTGCATTAGTCAGTAGCAGTATGGTAAGCTAAATGAACAAAGTCAGTGGCTCTTCCTCAGGCCTCTCCACATGCTGCAGCAGTTCATGCAACCTCTTATTACTGGCAGAAAATACATTTGTCATTACCCACCTCACAGCAGCATCTGCTTAAAAAAACTATACTTTGTCCAAGGGAGAGCATCCAAATGGTCAACTGACACTGCTGCAGAGACTACAAGTAATGCAGCCCAGTAGTGTTATGCACTGTGCAAAAGTGTATATACACGTGTGCACACACACTCACACACACACACACACACACACACACACACACACACACACACACACACACACACACACACACACACATATGCGTGCAGGCATACATTCACACACACACACACACACACACACACACACATATGCATGCAGGCATACATTCACACACACACACACACACACACACACACACACACACACACACACACACACACACACACACACACACACACATATACAAGGGTAAACAGACGTTCATATATGCACACAAGCAGGCATACATAGACACATATACATACACAGAAGCACACATACGTGCGCCTGCACACGGGCTTGCACACACACATTAATCATATAACAGTAGGCAATGAGAGATGGTCAAGAGGCCACCACTGTACATGTTTCCATAGTGCTTGCATCAATTATCTTTGTACAACCCTGCTTTTAGGAAGGCTTCTCACACAACTGGGTTAATAAAATGACATATATGCTGGTCCCCCCCCCCAACAATATTCACAAGGTATGTGTTTTAGAAAGCAGAAGACCAGTTGCATGAAGATGGTTACTTCAATTTTTTCAACAATAACTGTTCAAATGTTTGATCAGGGTTAGAAACAACTAATATCTTCTGTGGGAGCTGAATCCTCTCCCCACATCTCCATGTATGGGTTTTGCCATGTGACTATCAATTCTGAGTCATTTCACTGCGAGGGAAAGAAAACTGCATTTCAGTTTCAAACAGTTTTAATGTACTGATCTCTGCACAAACCATTTTTCAATATTTTTGTATGATTATGTAAAGCATTTAGACCATGTAACACTTATCCAATATTTTATATGCTTATATCAGTGCCATGACAAATGAGAGTTACAGAAGTGCTTGACAGAGTTATGTGCTCTTACAGTATACTATGAGTATTGATAGCTGTTGCAGACCTGGACTAGAAATCACCATCAACTGCCAGATTACTGTAGCTGTAATCATGGTATTCTGGGACATGGGGCAGTCAAACACAGATGTAGAAGGACACAGTGGTTTGCACTACTGTCTACAAAATGAGCTGCATAATCAGTACAGTTGATCTAGGTTTGTATACAATGGTGCAACTTTAGTAGGCTTTGTCTTATATCCCCAAACTGTGATACAAATACTGTTACTGTGCAGGCTGATAAATAAAAATGTTCAAAAACAAAAGTCCTCTGAGGAAGCCTTTAGAAAAGAAGTTAACCAAAAATTCTGCAGCATTTTTTTATTCAGTGTTTTATATGATTGCAGTACTATTAAAACTGTTTTGCAGTGATCTGCCTCCATATTGCTTGAGCTTTGGTTGCTATACTTAATAAATGCCACAGTAAATAATTCATGATCATCAATGTATGTCAAGACATAACAATGTGATTATGGTGGTATTCCTCTGAACTATCTACATTTGATTATTTGAATATCACTTTTGAATACAAACATACTTATGCATGTGGTTATTGTGCCAAGGCAAAACAAAACTGTCACATATGTAAATTTGCTCATAAAAGACATTGCATGATTCTATACAATTACTGTCCTTTTAACTGAGCCACTCATTCACAATCTTCTATTACATTATATGAACCAGCAGGTAGACGGACATTGTGAGTTTGTCTAATCTACCCTGGTGTTACAGTTGGCTTGAGCCAGCTGCCCCCATCCTATTGCTTCAGGACTGTCACCATACTTTAAAACCCCTCCTTTTCTTGTTTCTATCACCTGTTCAGGTAACCGCCTACCTATTATCTAGCCTACCAAAATCACACATGAGGCTTATATTCATATTCATTATGTAATACCTTTGTTTAATTCTATGCAATTTTACAGACTCCAGGGAACTACATGAATCTTAGCTGATTAGTTCTTTATATAAGTTCCTTACTGTATCTATATTGTTTGATGTTGCAGTGTAGGTCCATAAGTGTTTATTAAGTTAATGACCACAAGGGCCATTTTAAGCCTAGCCATGCACCCCAAATCTCTGACAAGTTCAGACACCCCTGATAAGTGTAAGCAGGGGCTTGGGAGATGAAACATTTACAAGCAGGGGCCTGGGAGATGAATCATTTACAGGTAGATTTTTGCTGAGCCATCTCCCTCCTACAAACTAAATACAAAACACATTCTCTCTGAAGGAGTAACTCCTTTTGTCAATATCAAACTGCTGCACTGAATTTGTTGTCATGCCTCTGCCTTTTTGCACTACCCTTTCCTACCAGTGTAATACCATCACATTTACCCTTTATACACATATCACAACCATGAATCTTTTCTCATTTTTACTGGAAAAAAAAATAAAATGAACATCCTTGACCACCTCTCTATATAAGAACTACAGAGAATGTTCTATGGCCTGATGAGTGTCTGATAACTGTCTACCTTCCTGTATCTAGATTCTGTCTTCTAAATATATTCCTCAGCATTTAGTTTGCCTTTTATTCTGAATATTGCAAGGTGTTTTTTTTTTTCAATAATAAACTCTATGTCCTCTCCATGTTTTGCTTTATTTAGCCTAGATTTCATATTTCCCCATGGTTGTCATTCAGCAGGTTAGACTTTTACACTTAGATTGACTGAAGAGATATCACCACACTTTCAGATCATGCTTCTAGTTCCCTTGGCTCTCTTTTCATATTTGTTGCCCCATCAGTTACATCTGATCATATTTTGTGAATCAGACATGAATATAAGAGATGGCACTGACTCTTTAATGACCTGGTGAAGGTACCACTTGTCACCCACTTTTCCTCTGAAACTTTGCCCTCACTATCACTCTAAGGTACCTGTTGCCCAGCCATTTCTCTACCCAGCTGTGATGTTTTTCTGCCATCTTCTATCACTCTCTGCTTTGTAGGACAACTCTATTGAGGCCAAATAAAATGTTTTGCTCCCGTCCACTTGTACTGGGTTACCTCTCTGTAAAATCCTGGGAATCCAGTTACAGAAGTGGATTAGGGTAGTTTGATATTATCTACATCTTATGAACTCAGGCTGGATGACATTAATCAGCCCTTTCCTCCCCAGGAACCTTATAAGTTGTGATTTTATGAACCTTCCACTAGTTTGTCCCCTACTGAAGTTGAAGTCACTGGCTTGTTGTTTTGTAGGTTTTCTAGGATGCTCCTTCCCTGTCTTTGACAACAGGTACCACAAATACTTACCTCCAGTCCAGCAGAGATACATCCTTCTTAAAGGATCTATTCAATAGTTTTCTCACAGGTCATACCAATATCCTGTCAGTCATTTTTTAGGAGTCTCAGAAGACTGATATCTGCGCCTTATCCTATTTCAGACCTTATAGTACTAATTTCACATCTCATGGCCATATTTTTCCTCTGTTACCTATATGCTTCTACTGCCCCAACTTCCCTTTTCCTGTCTGGTACCCCCCTACACCCCCACACATCTGCTTCTTTGCTGAATACTGATGTACAATATTTATTGACAATTTATGCCCATTAAACAACCTGATTATGCTTTTATCCTTTCAAGAACAGTTTCACTGGTTTATCACTGTATCTTTTTATTTTCCCCATACATCCAGAGAAGTCCTTTTTACTATTTGCAATCTCTGCCAATAACATCTTGTTCGTTTCCTTATTGACTCCTTCATACTTTTTGCTACCCTGTTCATGACCTCTACATCTCCCAGTGAGCCTTCCCTTGTCTCTCTCACATCTTGAATCTGTTTTCCTTTTCATTTACACCCATCTTCACTTTTGTGATAAAACTGATGTGTTACCTTTTGTGTCCTTGGCAATCATTTTAACCCTTTTTATATGCCATTCCAGATTGCCTGTCACAGTTTTCCTTAACCTATCCATTTCTTTGCTCTCAGCCATCTTTAAAGCTCCATGTTTATGTGGCCAGCTGTTATAGTGTAGCAGCTCTTCTGAACACTTAGAGCTTGGACTTTTCTGCTCAGCTCCTTCAATATGACTAATGTAAGCCATATCTGTATGGTCAGTGCTAGCCAGAGAACCTGTGACATGAGGATCATTTCCTCACCTGTCCCCGCCCACATACACACACACACACACACACACACACACACACACACACACACACACACACACACACACACACACATACACATATGCACACCCAAAGTAAGACATCAAAGTCTCTTCATTTCCTGGTACCACTCACCGTATTTTGTGGAAGCATTTATAGGATGCATTCTGCAATCAGTCTTTTCCTGATATGCCACTTTTTGTGATGTTATCCTACAACCTCCCCAGGAGACTGAATTTTCCAAGCATAATGACCTTCCTCCTCCTCCTTTTCCATCCATGTTTTCTCCCCCTGGTAAGTTTGTCCTTCCATCCACTTGTATATAGATGACTTATAGGGGATGTCAAAATCAGGTATCAGCTCTCACATTTTCCTCTTTAGTAAGTGCTGTGTGATCCCTTACAATGTGCAGTGCCCAGCCTTCCATTTGTCTGTCCTGCCTGACCATGCTATAACCCTCTACAGCCATGTCCCATTCCTTTTGTTACTAATACATGTGGTGACTACCAAAGCACCACTTTCTTCCTTCGCTGTTTCTACATTACTTTCTTCCTTCCTAGGTGTCCAGCATTACTAATTACCATTCCAACACTCTCATCCATATTTTTCTATCCCGTTGTCACTTTCATTCCTGCTTTCCCAGGAATTTCTGGAGATTCCTTCAGCGCTTTTACTACTGACATTCTCTTTAGCCCTCTTACTATTTTCCAAAAGCCTTCCTTAGCCACCCTTCACTTGCATAATCATTTTTTCCTATACATCTTACATGTAAAATTTTATTCCTTGAAAGTCAAAGAATATAAACTTTAACAAACAAGGAAACATTAAACACTTCAATAAACATCTGGATTTAGATGGAATTATAATAACTAAAGCAAATTCAAACAGCAATGGTGCCAGCAAAACCAGTAAAGCAAAGAGCAATGCTTATATAAATAAAGGTCCAGATTCGATGAAGCCTACACTAAAGTATACATTAAGGGTGGGCAATACCAATTCAAGAACATTCTTATAACTTTTTGTTGTGCTTTCTAATCACGCAGAAAGATTACACTAAGTGTACATGTAGTCTACACTTTGTGGTCACCTTTATGAATCCCTGTCAATATTTAAAGCTGCAAGAATATCAGTAGGAAAACTAAATTAGGAGGAAGAAGGTGAGAGTTATGTCTCTGTTGTCTGTTCAATCAGAATGGTTTGCAGTTAGTGTACACTTAGTGTAGGCATTCACATATCAATGTCCCGGCGAGGAAAATCAAATAAAGTTCACCTAAACGCCAAAAGTTTTTTTATGTGTGCGTGCGTGTGTGTATGTGTAAATATATATATATATATATATATATATATATATATATATATATATATATATATAGATATGCATATAAGAAAGTTTTCAGTAATCTGGGCATAAGATCATACACTCTGAGCTTACATGGGTCATATACATTCTGAAAAACTTGTCCAGACGTTTACAAAGTTCCAGAGAGAATTTCTATTGTCCAACTCTTTTAGGCAACTTAATATGTTTCAGTATCTTCCAATACACATCTGTAGTGGAGTTTGGCTTTACTGCCCTGAATGCACCCATGTAGACATAAAAAGTAAAAAGTCATTGGTATTCAGAAACCATGTAATTGAAATACTTGTCTATCCTTAAGGGATCATTTGCATATATCCCATGGGCCTCCACTATGCTGGTTTTACACAGTAACAAATCTTGCCTGGCTGGGTCTTTCTTGCAATCATCAGTAGGTATCTTTTCAGACTTCTTTCACTTAAGAACCATATATTCGAGTATAATTGTTATTAGCTGAAAAAAGTAACATAGTATGAATAATGTGACTGCAAGAAAATCCTTTTCACAAGCAGTATTACCTTCTAACCATTTAGAAAGACTGCCTGCAGCACAACCCCCCCCCCCCACCCCCCACAGACATAAATTCAGGCAGGGATCAGAATCCTACAATTTATGTAACATAGCTGCATTTTTCTTTTGTCTACCTGAGCCAGAATAACCTGCATTGAACTTTTACCACAGTCATCTCTGGAAAACAGTAGACTCCCTCTGCAAATGAAATCAGTTTTTACAGATATAAGGTATTACTCTGAATCTACAGATAAATTCTACTGAATTGACAATACTCAGCTGCTTATCTTGATTTAGTATTTCTACATTTATATGCAACGCCAACCCTGATATCATTGTTATCCTGGGTTTAATCAGTACCCTATAAATAAAGAATGTCTTGCACTTAAGCTCTGTTACCTCTGCTTGAGTAATGTTAAAGAAGCACTAAATCATCAGTAAAACCCAACTCATTACTGTACATGTGTAATAGAGTCACTTCCAATGAGCTCTACTGGATAGGTGATACACTTCAGAAAATGGAAGGATGCAAATGTTTGCATCCTATGTCTCAGCTATGGTTAAAGCAATTTGATCAACCTTCTCACCAGTGCAATGCCATGGATTGGTTTATCTTCACTTTTGAAAGCTGTACAACCGCCTAATAGATACAACCAGCCCCCACACTTGTTTCATATGGACAACTTTATGAAGACTCTGGATAGCCTTCTGACTATGGGCAGCATTCGACCAGCTGTCTGACTGACTAGGTCATTTGCTTGTGTACTAACTAGTGGACCCTGGGTAGATGTTATTCAGTATTCTTCCTTCTAAAATAACACAAATTAACACCAGATCTATCCTAATGAATATGTCCTTTTAGCTTCTTAAATTGCATATCATGATAAGATTCTATATTCAGTGTCTCATGCTGAAGCATAAACTGAAGTCTGAAGAAGGACTGTATGTGGATAAATTAACTGCCATCACAGAGCAGTCCTCAGGTCCATTGTCTGACTGACTGGTAGCATTGCTTTGCTTAGCATTGCTTTGCTGCTGTCACAGAGCAGTCCTCAGGTCAATAGTCTGACTTTGACTGGTAGCATTGCTTTGCTGCCATCGCAGAGCAGTTCTCAGGTTCGTAGTCTGACTTTGACTGGTAGCATTGCTCAGCATTCCCTTGACACTAAGGAATGAGGAATGAGTCAGAAAGTAATACACCTACCAATTGTTTCTTACAGTAGTAGTAAGGGTGGGGGTGATATAATATAACATAATAATATATAATATAACAGGGATCAAGTGCCAAACATATTGGATCATAGCAAGGAGTCTGAAAAACATACAGATGTGGTCAAGGATAACGGCTTTACTAAAGAATTTATATTTTATAAAAGGAGAGGTTCAAAATCTCTTACAGATGTTCAGCTTACAATCAAATGCAACTAATGCAACTTTCATTTTTTTGTGATGCCTGCTAATTCTAGGATAGTAAGTGCATGGAAAGTGTCAATTTATTTGTTCAGTGACATTATTTTTGAGGGATTAGGCAGTTTCTTAGCAACCTGTCTAGCCTGCCTTGCAATACACAGATATCTACAGCTTTCATTTTATGCAAATAAAGTGTTTATGGCAAATTGCCTTTAACTTAATATTCTGGATTTGAATTCCACACAAAAATGTAAAGCTATGAAAAAAGTTAAAGGACCATGATGCCGATGTAGTGTGCTTGCAGGCTAAGATTGCAAATAAACATTCAGATTTACAGAGAAGGTATTGGAAAGGGAATGTTTGCAACCAAAATAAAAATACAAAGCAGGAGTTTGTATGTTTATTTAGTGAAATGTGGAAACTGATTCAATCCCATTTGGTTGTAGATGAAAGGAAGTGAAAGCTCTGTTTAACATCACAGCAGGTTAGGTAGTGGTAGAGGGTGCTTATAAGTTCAAAAGATGGAAGGCTGGCATAATGGTTAAGGTGTTTACCTTACAGACACAAGGTGCAGGGCTTGATTGCCTAGTATTAATCTATGAACTGGTGAGGTCTTCCAATTTTAGAACACCTTCAACCATAAAAAAGAAGTTACAAAACTTGAACTAGATCTGTCAGTAGCAGAAACACAGCCGGGAAAAATGAAATAAATGACCTTTTAATGAAAAATAAAATACAATTCAGGGCTGTCGTCCATAACAATGCAGACTTCATCAGAATCAAAACCTACAACAGATGTGAAAATTGAAATACTCTACCTTGAAAATCACCTGATAAAAACCATCCAATAGGCACATATCTATAAGTAACTATGCAGCACAATGAAGAACCTAAATTACAACCTTAAATTTGTTTCTGTCCAAATTAATGACCACAAAATAAATCATTAAAAAAAAACGAAAAAAAAAAAAAAAACACTATTATATGATGTAGGATTTTAACCTTAAAATACTCCCAATAGAAACGTGATCATTGAGGCTAAGCTTGTGGGTGGCATTTAATCTAAGTTGCCACTGTAATTCACATGCTTCTATTAAATATTCCCACAGTCCACCTCAAGGATTTTTCTCTATGTGGTCCAAAAAAAAAAGAAGTTGCAAAGTGTTGGGTTTATATATTTATTGGAGGAGATTACAATACTGAACATGAGTCTCTTAGGGATAAGAGTCAGCCAGACAAGGAAATGCATCTTAGGTAATGAAGGATTGTTGAACAGGTAATTATAGTCATGGCACTAATAGATATTTGGAGGTTTCAGTATCTATAAGAGGTGATATATTAAATTTAACTCCCAGTAATGGGCAAGGATTGGGAACTAAACTGTTAATTTGTATTATTATATTAGTAGATAAGCCCAGGAGGCAGTATTTTTATACACCCTTTCATAGATCTCATGCTGGTTAGTTTGTAATTTTTATAGTGGAAGAAAAATGATGTAGTGAACTGTAACAACTGGTTTTGCAGCTTGAATGAATGATTAATTTAGTTACAAAAACAAAAGATTGGAACATATGCTGGTAGTTGTCTGGAAGGACACATTTAAAGTAGACCCGCAAGCCACTTGCATATTTGCTAAATTGCTACTCTTGGAAAGTGGGATGAGGGGATGGTAGAGCTGCAGAAGGTATGTAAAGGGTCTTTGATGAATGTAGGAATGTTAGGTTTAATGATATGCAAATCATAAAATAGTATACAAGAGTACATTGTGAACTTGGAATGCTTAAATTGAATAAACCAGAGTTATATTTAGAGAGGGCACTGCTACGGCTGTGGACAGAAGGAAGTAATTCAATAGGTTACTGGTCTCTAACAAAGACAAAGATGGGTGCAGTACATGCCGCTCATTCCAAAACAGGAACGATATTGTAATGGACAAGATGGACGTTAACTTTACTTTGCACAACTTTTACAAGCAGCTGTACTTGTATGAGCATGTGGAATACAAGCAATTACCCTCATTAAATAGGGTAACATTTTACAGTTTAAGAACTGAGTGCATTTATGACATAGAGTAGAGCAGAGAAGGCTATTAAATTTACTGTGAGTAAAAGGGGTCTTAGATTTAATACCTGAATGCAAACATCTATAAAGTGTTGTCACTTTGGCTTAAAGACCACTTGGCTATAGTTTACCAATCATTTTGAGAAAATGGTGCAGTCAACCCCATCCACGCTTATTAGATCATACTAATTCTTCTCAAACAGGACAAGGACCTCCGGGTGGTCTCCAACTGCCAGCCTACTTCATTGGTTGATGTAGGTTTAAAAATGCATGCTTGAATCCTTGTAAACAGGTTCAAATAATTTTTGCCTTTATTAATCTCCTCTAGGCAGGTTGGATTTGTTAGAGGCTAAATGAGTGCTGATTTATATATATATATGTATAAAAGATCTGCAAGGTTTGCAAAGATACATGCAGTGTTTGCAATGCAGTTAGGAAGACAGTATTACGCTCTGTATATAAGCACAGCATTTATTGTAAATGAGCTAGATAATGACTGCCCCTAGGATTCAAGAAACTCAGCATAAGGATGGTTTTAGCCTTGCACTGTGCATCCTCACTACAGATGGCGCAGCAGCACCATATGAATATGTATGAGGGCATGCCACCGCAACCTCGACATGCACAGGAAATGTGTGCGAGTGCAGGGGGTGTGTACAAGTGCTCTACGGAGGCGTAAACATGCCCCAACACTTGAAAAACCTACTATGCCTACTAGTAGAGCTCGCCCATAATAGTAAGTCGGTAATGCAGTGTCCGTGGATACCGAAATGTATGCTAAGTATAGAGTGTCCACAAACAGTGAAATAAACTTGAAGTAGTAAACATGCAAGCACGTAGTGGAATGTTGAGCCCTGTCCCTCGAATATTCACAATTAGATTCCCTGTCCCTGTGTCCCTATTATACATTCTAATTGTTGCAATATCGAAGGTGTAAGCAAAGTGCAGCATGTCTGCGCATTGCTGCCCAACGCCAAGCGTAGCTTACACATCATATTCATTCAAATGCAGAAAAACATGCGTAATCAACGTAAGTGTCAATAGTGTAGTGTTTAGAGCATTCGCCTAACAAACAGGCATTCACAGTTCAAGACCAACAATAGCACATATCATTTCCATGTAGAATGAATGTCGTTTTGCCATAAAACTGACATAAGAGTATTGCATGAGATATTTAATTTAAATATTATTCAGGCAAAGTGGCACTGTCATAATGAATAAGGCACTAGTAAGCAGGTGTAAGCACAAATAAGCAGCAGTAAACACATATAAGTACCAGTAAGCAAGTCTGAGTGCACTTACATGTGTCTAAGCAGTGCCTAGCATAGGAAATGTATATAAGTATATACAGATATATAATATAAATATATATATATATATATATATATATATATATATATATATATATATATATATATATATATATATATATATATATATATATATATATATATATATATATATATAAAGAAAGAACGACGTAACAATAAAGCATGCAAAGGGAATGAGAAGGGAATCAACAGCAACCCCAGTACCATATAGCGCTGTCAGCATATGTCATATCCAGCTGGGCAGGAGTGAGCAAAGCACTGCTACTCACACCACAGGCAGGATATTACCAGTGGGAGTAACATTGTTGATTTGCTAAGTCTACTTTACACATCAAGGGTAGTCCCTGGTGGGACTACCCAAAAATTGATAGACCATTTGGCCATCCAACCATTACATAAGCAAGGGCAGGTATGTTCAAGGACTAAATGGTGGGAGAGCCTGAGAATAAATGGGTTGGGACAACATACGTGTAGGGCCCCTACTGCTCAGGAGAGGGCAATGTGTGGAGGTGTGTCATGGCTGTGATAACAAGTGGAAAGTGGATGGTATGGTGTATTTTGAACACGGGTGGGGTGGAGGAACTATGGGTATGAAATTATGGAGCCAGGTTTGCCCGGATTGGATGGGCTGGTTCTAATTGGACCGCCCCATGGATGTCAGCGAGTTCATTATAAGTATATATGCATACACACATGCAGACATCTATATGTAGAAGTACATTCTCTGTAACACATTCATTCCATTTGAAGACATAAATAACATGAATGTGCCCTTACAAACCTCAACAGTAGATAGAATAATAGGTTGTGCAGAAGAGGGACCGGGGAAAAATTGCTAAAATGCAGAAGTGAGTGCAATGTCCGAAGTCAGTGCTGTGCTAAAAATAATCAAATGTGAGGACTTTCCCACACATGGAATCATTCCTGTGATCTGCCTGCTACGGCAATGCCAATAACTAAACCGGTCTATTTGTAAAAGAAATACATCGAGCACATACATAATTAGGCTCTCATGTGTAATGTGTGCGTTAACACATAGTCATATGTATTAATTTACTGTAGTGTCATGTTAATGGGAGTAAGGATGTAATGAAATATAGAGTCTAATCTTGACATAAACACATGCTTGTCCCATGTGGGACAACCCAAAAATTGTGAATAGTATTCTTTTGGTCGCTCATGTCACCAATGTTTGTGGACTAAATGTTTGGGAGTTCTGAGGATACGTGCAGTGAGTCAAGCGATGGGGTGGGACTATAGGAATAGAGAGTGACCAATGTGTAGTGGTGTGGATACACCACAAATCCGACTGGAGAATGGATGACTGCAGTGTTAGGGAGGCGTTGGGGTGTCTGTTTGGGGAACCAGGAACCATGGGTATATGGGTATATATGCAAATGAAGCAGCACAGCAATACTGTATTGGTTAGAGCAACCACCTAACGAAGAAACATTCCCATACCGAATCCCACTGTATCACATACCATTTATCATTGGTAATCTGTACATGAACATATTGCGACATCTGTCTGCTGTAAAACCTGCAAAATATCAGTTAAAAGTTAACTGGAGTGAAGTGTCAGTGTCATAATGAATAAGGCACTAGTAAGCAGGTCAAGCATATACAAACACCAGTAAGCATGAGTAACTGCGTTTGCGTGGGGTATGTATTGCTTTACAGACACACACACACACACACACATACACATATATATATATATATATATATATATATATATATATATATATATGTGTGTGTCTGTGTATATATATATATATATATATATATATATATATATATATATATATATATATATATATATATATATAGATATATATATATACATATATGTGTATATATATATATATATATATATATATATATATATATATATATATATATATATATATATATATATATATACACACATATGTGTGTGTGTATGTGTGTGTGTGCACATAGATATACACAGATATACAGCTATAATGGGAAACAGCATACAAGAATGACATATCTTCACAGGCTATGCCAATGGAAGTGAGAAGCCCAAGCAAGAAACAAGAAACACGTAGCATGACCTTCCACCCCCCCCCAGCGGGACACAGGAAACATACACACAAACAATGTAAGGAGTCCACTGCTCCCCAGACCAGAGGCAGGATACAACCGGGGGGGTGCACAGTGCACCCGTGAATTCTAATCTTGGAACACAGACAGGAGCGTCCCTTGCGGGACACCCCAAAAATTGGCAAAACCAAAACAAGGTGATAGACCAACCATTCTGGCTAGGATGTATACATACCCGGAATACAAGGGTGGGAAACCCGGATGACCCATGGGTGGAAACAATTGTATGAAATGGGTCCAGTGAAGTGGAGAGTGGGCAGAGTGTAGTGGTGTGTCCAGAACAGACCAGGATCCAGAGTAAGGATGGGTGCTGTTGAGGAGGTGCGGGTGGGGGAACTATGGGTAGCTACTTATGGGTCTAGGTGTGCAGGTGTTGGCTGATCTGGGCCTATATGGACAGCCCTAGGGATGTATGCAAATGTGTTCATTGGGCAGAGGCATCACCCAACGAGCAGCCACACCAACTACGAGTCTCACTGCAGCAAAGTGTAATCTTTATGACAGGGAACGGAATAACCAGATGTAGACGTATATATAGAGGTATTTGTGTGTATATCTACCCATAACAACATAGAGATAAACCTCTCCCTCACTGTGGTACAAATGTATACATACAGAGACATAATACGGATACATACCCACATATAAATATATACATATGCAGACACCCATAGACCCATATGTTGTGAGATAAATATATATATATATATATATATATATATATATATATATATATATATATATATATATATATATATATATATATATATATATATATATATATATATATATATATACACAAAGTTCAATAGAAGTGGTAATGGAAGAGACAAAGCTATAAACAAACTTCAGTCTTAAAAGGAGTCCAAGTAAAAATTCCAATGGCACGAAATAGTAGAATCCACAAATTTATTGAGATAAAAACGTGAGCGCTTTTGCGGATCACAACTCCGCTTCATCAGACGTAACATATTCTTTATTACCATCCTTCTTTTATACTAAGACCATGCATTAGCATAATGAGTTGATTAATTAATCAAATAACAATTAGAAACTTTAATTCAGCAGTGGTGTATAACCAACTTACAAAAACATAAGCCATCATCTAAATGCACTGAATGTTTCTAAACAATAAACATAAAAATGCTTGACTATAAAATATCAAATCTATCACAAGAGTTAAAATATGTACAAAGACAAATTAAAACAACTTATACATAAATCACCTGAGAGCTCTAGCCTTTAATACTGGCTTTAAAGAGACACTATCATTAAGCCCTCTACCTCTATGCACTGCTAATCTTAAAATCCATTTAACTTCTGCCTATTCCATGTCATTCACTATATCGCCCAATCTAGTGTTAATAGGTTGGACATGCAATACTTGGAAATAAAAAAATGTGTTTGTCACCCATTTGAAGTGTATGCTTTGCTATAGCACTATAGTCTTGGTGCCTCATTAAACAATACATATGATCTCTTATACTTTCTCTCAGAGATCTATTTGTTTTACCTACATAGAATTTGTAACAAATGGAGCAGTGTGCAACGTAAACAACATTGTGTTGCATGTACTGTTATTTCTGAGCTCCCAAAGACAACCTGTATCAGGTTGTTTGAAAAAACACGATTCATCTATGTAATTACATTGTATACAGTTCCCACATTTCTTTGTACCCATATAGATGTTAGTGCTGTGCAGTACACTTGATCTATTTATATCACGACAGCATAGATGCTGTTTCAGACTTTTCATATTTCTATAAATATAAGTGGGAAAATTCCTACTAGCTCTTTTGTCCTATCATCTGCTACAAGAATGTTTCAGTTAGCAGCTATCGCATCCTTTATCATATGAATGTTATTACGATAGGGAAGTACTATTGATTCATTCCTTCTGGGTATATCATTACCTCTACTAGTTTCTGCTTCCCCAAACGAGTAATAAGGTTTAGCTCTAGTTGACCTTAGTTTACTCACTTGTGTATAGTTATTGTCTATTTCGTTTTCATTATAACCTGTGGATATAATCCCTGTTTTAGGGTACTTAGTTCCATACTTAGGGATGCATCATCACAGCACAGTCTGGATGTTCTCATAGCCTGCCCCTTCACAATGTTACCATAAATCATGGGATTGTGCATACTCTTTCAATGTAGCTAAGCAGCTCTATAGCAAGCTTTCCTAAAAACTTTACTATCTAGATAGATGGGAGTATCTAGATAATTAACAGTGTTGCTAGAATAAGTCAGAGTAAATTTAAGAAATGTATTAGTAGTATTCACAACATCAAAGAACAACATGAGTGCATATGGGGTGCCTTTCCAAACAAGGAAAAGGTCATCCACAAACCACCTATAAAAAATCACTCTTAAGTCCATTAATGAAACAAATCTCTCCCAAGCTACCATCACTAGGTTTGCATACATGTTTGTGCAGCTAGTACCCACTGCCACTCCCTTTCTTTGTTTATAGCATTGATTGCCAAAATGAAATACGTTATCTAACACTAATTCCAGTAGCAAGCTAATAAAATCTACTTTGTCTACTTCCATCAAACTCTCATCCAGCAAAGGTTCTTTAAGAATATCTATACCTTCATCATTAGGTATACAGGTGAAGAGTGACTCTACATCCATCGTTACAAGTATCAAACCTTCAAAGCTATTTAACTCTTTAGTAAAGGTATATAAAATTAGTAAAAGTAAAGGAGTTTCCCTTTGAAGGTCCCTGGCTGCTGTCCGCTCTGCCATGGCATCTTTGCCCCCTGTACCCAGCTCAACATTTACCTACACCTGATATTACTACTAATTATCTGGTGATTTAAGAACCCTATCCAAATCCAGTGGCCTCATCCAACAGCCTCCTATTTCTCTGCACCCTCTTTCAAGAAAGGAAAAAAATACCCAGCTCAACATTTACCTGCTCCTGATATTACTACTGCCTATCTGGTGATTTAAGAACCCTATCCAAATCCAGTGGCCTCATCCACCAGCCTCCTATTTCTCTGCACCCTCTATCAAGAAAGAAAAAAAATACCCAGCTCAACATTTACCTGCTCCTGATATTACTACTGCCTATCTTGTGATTTAAGAACCCTATCCAAATCCAGTGGCCTCATCCACCAGCCTCCTATTTCTCTGCACCCTCTATCAAGAAAGGAAAAAAAGTATGTTATGGACTGTCTACCTTGTAAAACAGACCCCTATCTACTACTTGTCTCAGGGCTCCAAAGTCCGCTGTGAGCCTGAGCAGCCAGCTGCCTTTAACCTTACTCTATATCTACCCAACAGCCAACCCACCTCTTCCACCTACCCTAACCCTCTCTTACTATAGATCTCTTCTTCCACTGTTCTACACTACTTAGCTCCCTTACACACTTACCTACAACACCAGAACTTCCCACTAGGTGGCACCCTTCTCCCATCCATCTATCACTCCCTCTCTCCCTGTTCTACCTTTTTAAACTCACTTACTTATTAGGTTCTTGGCCTAATCCTCTTCATACTCACCTTGTGTCTTTTTCAGCATTTACCCTCTGGCTCTCATTTTCCTCAGACTCTTCCACTATCTCAGATCTTACCACTCATGTCCTACCTTTCTAATTTGTAGCTGCCTGCATTACTGATAGTTTTCTCTCTAACTTCTCTTCCTTTTGTCTCTATCTATAGAACTCTCATCTTGTAACTGCCTTTTACTCCATTTCTGGTCCTACTCCTCCTACCTTGCTTCTCCTCTGTACCTGCGGTTGTTAGTATAGCCAACTAACCTCTACAGGAGTAGCTTATTACTGGCTCCGCCCAGCTGTATCTATCGCACACCTTTTCCCTTTTCCTTGCTGCCTCTAGTCTCCTGGAAGTTATTTATACCCCTTGCCCTGTGAGGCGCCATCTTTTCTTAGTTTCCCTTTGAAGGTCCCTGGCTGCTGTCTGCTCTGCCCTGGCGTCTTTGCCCCTGGTAAGTGGTACTAGTGGTCTTAATATGTGGCTAACTACAGTGGTATGCATTGTGTCTTAAATGGTTGTCGATCTGTTTACAATGTTTACTTTGGACTGAATGTTTTTCTGCTTTGCATAAAATGCTCTGTTTCTGTCACTGTGCTTAGCATTTAAGGTGCATTTCGCTCGCTCTGAAATTGTAACTGCATACCTTGATTACATCTTTACTGTCACTTTGTTATAAGATTGCATAAGTTACGAGGTAGAAAACTGTTTTTCTCTTACCCAGACACTTACTAAATCTTATGTATCTGGTTGTTTAGTTTCTGCTACAGCAGTATTGGTTTTCACCTAAGCGACCCACGTGAAAGCTTAGGTCTATGCTGTTTCCTAGCCCTGAATCTGCTATTCTGTTTGTGATATCACGGTGTACTTGCTTAAGGCTGTAGCAATTTTTTTCCCTCACCTAGCCTTTTTTGTGTAAATTTGGCAACTTACTAATCAACAATGGAGCGGAAAACCTGCTTGCCTAGTAGTAATAGGAGCAGTCCCTCTACGAATTTTAGCATGCGAACACTTGTTCCAGCTTTTTAAGACCATTAACAATGTGGATAGACTAACTCCTCTCTGGTAGTGTGTTTATAGGCTACTGTAACTGTGCCACCCTCATGGAATGAGTGCGAGGATTTAGTCTTGGCTCTACTCTACTTATAGCTCTGCAAACATACACTGTTTCCTGCAATTTCATGACTGTGGTTTGCCCAACTTAAAGCACTTAACGCTTTTACAGGCAAAATGGCTATTTGCAATTACGCCACCCACGTGGAGCAAGTCCAAACAGTCAGATGAGTTTTACTGTATTTTCAGCCATGCAGGCAAACAGGTTTCCTAAAAGCACTTGATTATTAACACTGTGTACTTGTTAGTATCACAGTGTGTAGTGCTTTTAAGCCGAAACGGCTATTTACAATTACGCCACTAACGAGAAGCTATTTTGAATTGCTTGGGAAGCCCTACTATACGCTCACAGCCAGATACGACTAGAAGTAAATTTGCATCTAGGAAAAGATAAGCAAAAGTGTACTGTGGTGCTTTTTTTCCCCCAGTGTAAAGCCTGTACCAGTTGCTTTGCCACTCCTGCTTGAATGCGCCTAATCTCTTATTTCCCCAATATTTTGGTCATATCACAGAGTCGCAATCACTTTTTACCTGTTTAATATATTTAAAATAAGTTTTTACTTGCCCCTCACTTTATCTGGTGAGGGCCTTTTGGACCTGATACACGGAAAACTGCTCTATTTAAGCAGCTTACAGTGTGTGCTGTCCTCAAACTCTTTTTAGGAATTCTTGTGTACTGTGTGCCTGACATACTTCCCTAGGGAGTAGGTACCCCCACATTAAATTGCTTAACCTGCACCTATGGGCTATTAGTTGATTATAAAGTACCCTATCTTGCCTGTATCCCTTTAATGTTGATCTTACTCATTGCATTTTTTGTTCCATTGCATTGTTATTTTTGTTCCATTGTACCTTCTGAATACTGTTGCCTTAAATTGTTTAGAGACCTGCTTTGACTGCCTAAATGTATGCTTTTGACTGCCTAAATGTATGCTTTTACCTCATATTTAACTGTCACTATTTGTAATGTTATATGTGTTACTACTTGCTTATACTGCCTATATAAATGCTGAATGTTAACTCTATTTTCTCTTCTACATTTACCTCCCTTTCACCCCAAAGTACCCAGCTCAACATTTACCTGCTCCTGATATTACTACTGCCTATCTGGTGATTTAAGAACCCTATCCAAATCCAGTGGCCTCATCCACCAGCCTCCTATTTCTCTGCACCCTCTATCAAGAAAGGAAAAAAAGTATGTTATGGACTAAGTCTACCTTGTAAAACAGACCCCTATCTACTACTTGTCTCAGGGCTCCAAAGTCTGCTGTGAGCCTGAGCAGCCAACTGCCTTTAACCTTACTCTATATTTACCCAACAGCCAACACACCTCTTCCACCTACCCTAACCCTCTCTTACTATAGATCTCTTCTTCCACTGTTCTACACTACTTAGCTCCCTTACACACTTACCTACAACTCCAGAACTGCCCACTAGGTGGCACCCTTGTCTCATCCATCTATCACTCCCTCTCTCCCTGTTCTACCTTTTTAAACTCACTTACTTATTAGGTTCTTGGCCTAATCCTCTTCATACTCACCTTGTGTCTTTTTCAGCATTTACCCTCTGGCTCTCATTTTCCTCAGACTCCTCCACTATCTCAGACCTTACCACTCATGTCCTACCTTTCTAATTTATAGCTACCTGCATTACTTCTCTCTAACTTCTCTTCCTTTTGTCTCTACCCGCTCCGCTCGTCCTACGGGCTCACTCCGCTCCCCTACTCTACCCCCAATTCCCAACCACCCTCAGGGGTCCTACACTTATACCTACCTAACCACACCCCTTCATCATTTCCACCTATCACAACAACACTACCTTAACCAGTCTTCTCTTTTCCCACCATTTTCTTCTACCACTCACTTTCTCACCCACCACGCTCTTTGCCTTACATTACCACACCCCTTTACCTTTGTACCTTCAGCTAAAACTTTATATCCACCTTTGCAATGTACAAATTCCCAACCCTAGTCCTCCAACATAACTTACTTATGCTCTCACTTCTTCCACCTTTAATACTAGCACACCCGATAACCTCCTATGAACATCCACTACTATCACACTTTCCCTTCTCTACTCAACAATCTACCACTTCAATTATTGCCACTCATGCTCACCACATCAACATTACTTCCACACCTAGCTATCTTTTACCCAAATACCATAGGACAACCCACATTCGATATGACTTCCCCAATCCTAGAAGACATCCACCTCTGCAAAGTAAATGCACTAACACTAGATATCTAACACTACTCCTCTCCCTAAAGCATGGAGATATTCACCCAAACTCAGGTCCAAATACCTCCTCTACCACTCTACTCTTCAAACCAAAACCCACTGCCAACCTCCTACTTAAAAAACTAACCAACTCACTCCTAATAGCTCACCTCAACATACGCAGCGTTAACAACAAAATAACACAACTCCATGCTCTCTTGGAACTATATACCTTTGATATTATCTGTCTAACAGAAACCTGGCTAAAACCCTCAACCAAAGACAACAAAGTCATCCCACCTGGCTACAATATCTTACAATTTGACCGGGTAGCTAAAAAAGGTGGTGGAGTAGCTGTCTTATTCAAATCTGTCTTTCAAATAACCACTTTCCACTAGAAACCACCTCAGGACTCTAATGCTGAGATTCTGATTACCAAACTTCAGCTAAACTCAGTCAAATCTATCTATATTATCTGCATCTATGTCCCTCCAGGAAATAAAATTTCTACCATTGAAAACATCCTCTGTTGGCTATCTCTAAATTTACCCCAAGAAACCATTATCCTAGGTGATTTTAACATTGATTGGCAATCTTGCAGCAACAAACACCCTACTACCCATATCAGTCTCTATGGGTTTTCACAAACTGTTACCTCTCCCACTAGAATTAAAAAAAACAATTAAAAAAGAAAGCACCTTGGATTGGATACTCGTCAATAATCAATCCCACACTTATGAAGCAGGAACCCTCCCTGATGATGTAAGTGATCACTTACTAACCTATATTATTAGGCTCAAAGCCAATCCACCCACTCAAACCATTACTAGAACAATTAGAACCAAGAAAAACTTCAACTTGGAGCTATTTCAAAGTGAACTAAAAGCATGCAATTGGTCCCGCTTAAAACACCTTTCTCTTGATGAAGCTGTAAATTACTTTAATGCTAAATTCCTAGCCATACTCATCCACCATGCCCCCACTTGGTCTGTTAGGATAAGAACTAAATCTGCTCCTTGGCTCTCTCAAGAAACTAAGCAAAAAATCCATCTCAGAAATAAAATCTGGAACAAATCTCGCTTAACTAAAAACCGTGCTGATCACCAACACTTCAAACAACTGAGAAATGAGACTAAAAAAGCAATATTGACCGATTAAAAAAAACTATTACCTACAATCTCAGCAAACTCACCAGAAAAACCCACAAAAGTTCTGGGCAAACATTAATCAGTTACTTCAGCCCAGTCAGTCTATCACACCCAACCCACAAGGCACAGACAAAGAGAACCCCAAGCAAATTGCTAATGACTTTAATTCCTTTTTCACCGAAACAATTAAAACTCTTGCCAGTCACCTCTCTAGTCAAAACGCATCTATATCTAATTCTAACTTAAACCCACCACCCCCATTTCTTTTCCAACCTGTCGCAAAAGCTTATATTCTCTCCCTCATCCAAAAACTCAAACCATGTACTCCCTCTGCTGACTTACTACCTGCAGAATACTTACAACTAGCAGCCAAATCCATAGCCTACCCTATCTCCATACTAATCAATAGAACCATCACTGAGGGATACGTCCCTAAACTTTGGAAAGTCTCTCATATTATTCCCCTTCATAAGGGTGGAAATTCTACTGAACTCTCCAACTATCACCCCATAGCCCTACTCTCCCCCTTATCTAAGATCATGGAAAGGTGTATCCACAAGCAACTGCTTGACCACCTTCTCCAAAATAACTTTCTCTCTAATACCCAACATGGTTTCAGACCTTGCGACAGTACCACCACTGCCCTCCTTTCCTTTACAAACACCATCAACAACAAACGTAACCTTAACACCCTTTCCTCTGCACTTTTCTTAGACCTGTCCAAGGCTTTTGACATGGTCAACCACCAAATTCTCATACAAATTCTTCAATCTCTCTCACTTGACATTCTACCTATTAAATGGTTCAAGTCCTACGTAACTAACAGACATCAAGCTGTACTCTGGAACTCCACTCTATCTACCCATCTACCAGTTAACATCGGTGTCTCTCAAGGGTCCATACTGGGTCCTCTCCTGTTTTCTTTATTCATAAATGACCTCCACCAAACAGTTGCCCTAGCTACATGCATACAATACGCAGATGATTCCACACTTATTTGCTCAGCCACAACTGTATCAGAACTTCACTCTCTGACACAACACATATTTAACTCTGTTGAACAGTGGTTTACACAACGATGTCTCCTACTTAACCCCAAAAAAACTAAACTCCTCCTATTCACATCTACCAATAAATCCCCTCAAATAGACTTTACAATATTATCTAAAAATGGCACACCTATATCCCAAGATCTTACTACCAAACTGCTAGGCATCACAATCGACAACAACCTTAACTTCGACACCCATATCAGCAACGCTGTGAAAACTATTAATAAAAAAATAGGCTCCCTTTACAGAATCAAACCCTACCTCACTCCAGCAACTAGAATAACTATTGCCCACTCCCACCTAATCTCTTCCCTTCTCTATGCCTCAGCCATATTTACTATCCTTTCAAAACATAATCTTATGAAATTAGAAAACACCTACAATAGCATAGCCAGGTTTGCTACAGGTAACCCTTTCAGAACCCACCACTGTATTAATCTAAAGCAACTAGGCTGGCTTGAATTTCAGCAGCAGCTGAAAATTAATCAACTAGCCATCGCCCATAAAATACTGTATCAACCTGCCAAAACATCTATTCTATCTACTCTTATTTACCCTTTCCATAACCTGAAGTCTCTAAGATCTGCACGCAAACTTCTTGTAAATATTGACAAAGCAAACAACAAGGCTGGGGATTCCCTCTTCTCTAATACTGTTGGAAAACACTGGAACCTACTTCCCTCTGAACTATATACAATTCCCTCTACAACTCTATTTAAAAAGAAACTTAAGCTCTTCCTCAAAACACAGTGGATGTGCCCCTGTACTAATCCTGACTGACTATCTAGCTCTTGATACACGACTCAATCCTTACCTTTAGGACCCTGCGCAGATATACTTCATCCTATCATCTAACAATCTATTTCTCCATCATAGTATTAATTACTGCTACTTAAAAAAAAAAAAATAATGTTTTACTACTAGATGTATTACATGTACATTATGCTATTATTCTTTCTGAATGTCTACTTGAAACAGTACTTGTACTAATCAAGTCTAATTTACTGCATTTTATACTTTATTAATATGTGATCAGTTATATTTTTTCTTTATCTTTTTTCTCTTTTACTGTAAATGTATCTGCATTTTAAACATGTATTTCTTTGATGTGAATTTATTTTAACTGTTTGGAGCTTATCTCCCCGGGCCTCTACTGAAAATGGACATATATCCAGCTAGACTAGCCCGGTCAACAAATGTAAAATAAAATAAAATAAAATAAAATAAATCCTTTAAAAAATGTTCAGTGTCCTTAAGAACATATGGATATTTCAAAAGTACATCTTTTAATTCATGATCGAGATAGACAGAGATAGGCTCGGTGAGCCACCCATCCCCTGATACTATAGGTCTAAACATTGGTGAAACGGGATATTTTTATGAATTTTGGGTAATCCATGTAAATTGGGTATAACTGGATGTTCAACATGAAAGAAATTAAACAATTCATCAGTTAATACTCCTAAAACCTTACATTCATTTAAGGTGTTATAAATATTTCTATGAATTTCTTGTATTATATTCATAGGTACAGCCTCATATGCTTCACTTTGTAACATTTCTAATATGGTTTTAGTATAAAAGGCTAAACCCATCACAACGATAGGGCCCCCTTTATCGGTGGGTCGTATCGCTATACTGTCGTTAGCTTTAAGTTAGAGAGTGCTAACAATTCATTTCTTGACAGATTTCTTTCATTAATCGCACCTAAAAATTCAATTTCATTGTACAATGTATTCTCTACAGCTTTAAGAAATACCTCAAGGTTTGGTGGCAAATGCGGTACATATAAACTTTTGCGCTTAAAAGAACAAACATTAGATGTAGAACAATCATTGTGTATTAATTTCAAAGCTACATTGTGAGTGAACATACTAATCACTAAAACAGCATCACTAATATCTAAGTTAGAAGTTGGTATGAAACTCATACCTTTATTCAGCAAACTAAATTCGTCACGAGTTAAAGTGTGGCTAGAAATGTTCCACACTAAGTCTATTGACTCCCCATTTTTTTGAGTGTGCATGTCTGCTGGTAATTGGGAGATTCTTTCCGCTTCTGGCCCCTTAGTCCATCGCGGTCTATTGACCTCTTTCTCCCTGTTCTTATGGGTAGGGGCACAGCTGGAAAATTTTGCTGCTGTGCTCTATCCAGATGAATTTTACAACTAACATCACTGTTGGGATGTAACATGTCGCCATTTATATCTGTGTGCTGAATCTCAGATGTAAATTCCACTGGTGTGGAATAAACTGATGTAGGTAGAGTTGGAGAGGACAATTCTCCAGTATTCAGCCGCTTCTCAGTTGTACTTTCTCCATTACTAACTTCTACTTCCGTGCTTGCCGTCTCTTCAGACCCACTATGCACTTCCTGCTGATAAACCGAATGTCTCTCTTGGTTAACATTCCATTGAGTATCATCTCTTAGTAACCTCCCCACAACTCTATCAGCATCAGCTGAATCAGTGTGCACATTAACATTATGTTCAAGAGCAGTCACATTCACCTTTGGCCAAGTGAATACATTGTGTTTCTTAAAATCTTCAATATCTCTGCTTAACTTTTTCTTTTTATGGTTTAGTAAAGTATTCTCATAACGCTGTATTTTATCAATCAATTCATGCATAAAGAGCTCAGTTGGATCAGCTCCATACATATCACGCAGTTGGATTTGTTGATTGATTATAGCAGTCCTTAAGTCAAACTCTATTGGTTGAAAAAAGTTTAACAGGAGCTGCAAATAAGCTTTACTAGCATCTAGATTAATTTACTGCCATTGCACCAATAACTCAGGGTAAGCATTGCCCTATGTGGGCATATTTAAAATTCTCAGCCCTCGTGGTATCACATTATAACTTAGGCAAGCATCCAGATGATGCCTCTCACATTGAAAGCGTTTAAACTTGTATATATTGTTTTCAATGTCTCTTTTCAAATTACGTATGGCTAATTCATTCATTGCATTCATTGCATTTGGAATAGTACCTTCGTTGACTTTCAGGGCATCAGCTCGCAACAACGGATTAATGGCTTCCGTTAGAAACCCTCTCAGTCTATCATGTAAACCAGCATCGCTGTCGGCAGCTTCAGCTCCCATTAATGCTCCTTCCATACCGTGCACAATACCAAAAATATAGCAGAAAAAATACCGTAAGCAGTGTCAAATATCGCCCCCAAGAGATATACACAAAGTTCAATAGAAGTGGTAATGGAAGAGACAAAGCTATAAACAAACTTCAGTCTTAAAAGGAGTCCAAGTAAAAATTCCAATGGCACGAAATAGTAGAATCCACAAATTTATTGAGATAAAAACGTGAGCGCTTTCGCGGACCACAACTCCGCTTCATCAGACGTAACATATTCTTTATTACCATCCTTCTTTTATACTAAGACCATGCATTAGCAAAATGAATTGATTAATCAATCAAATAACAATTAGAAACTTTAATTCAGCAGTGGTGTATAGCCAACTTGTAAAAACATAAGCCATCATCTAAATGCACTGAATGTTTCTAAACAATAAACATAAAAATGCTTGACTATAAAATATCAAATCTATCAGAAGAGTTAAAATATGTACAAAGACAAATTTAAACAACTTATACATAAATCACCAGAGAGCTCTAGCCTTTAATACTGGCTTTAAAGAGACACTATCATTAAGCCCTCTACCTCTATTCGCTGCTAATCTTAAAATCCATTTAACTACTGCCTGTTCCGTGTCATAAGATTTGAAAAGAAGTTTTATGTGAAACAACAAAGATAAGTCTACATTTGTACAACTATCATAACTACATATATATATATATATATATATATATATATATATATATATATATATATATATATATATATATATATATATATATATATATATATATATATATATATATATATATATATATATATATATATATATATATATATATATATATATATATATATATATATATATATATATATATATATATATATATATATATATATATATATATATATATATATACACACACACACACACACACACACACACACACACACACACACACACACACACACACACACACACACACACACACACACACACACACACACACACACACACACACACACACACACACACATCTGAACGCCCTTTGTGACACAGAAGGGTTCCAAAGGAACTGACGTGTACACAAAATGTAGGCATCGCCTGTGTTATAACATTTAAATCCTAAGCAGTTCACCAGAGAAGGGATGGTTGTTGTGCATATGGAGTTTCTAGTGGGGAATGATGGCTAATGTAATCTACCCTGGGGATTGTGGAGTTAGGGTGGGGGAATGATGGGTATGGACTTACACCCTGGAGACCACTTCTGTGTCACTGCTCGACAGTGGCACCGGAAAATAACCTACCCAACTGTAGTCGTGCTTGACTGTGTATTCTTTACCATTCCTATGTAATACTTTGTAGACACCGGTCACCACAGATGGCTACCATGGTGTGCTAAAAGACATTACACATGTGTATGCCTGGCAACAGGGTAGTCACACACACAAACATGCACACACATGCCAGTATTGTGCATACACATCTTGCCTATGTAAAGGTAACTAGTACAGTGGCATGCAGTTGGGTTATGTGCCACAGAATACATACAATTACACTTATTGATTCCATGTCTAAGCTGGGTGACATTACAGGACCGATTACTTGCAATGGGAAGGAGGGAAGAGAGAGGTTTAGTGGCTGACAATGATAAATGCCAGTGCAAAAGGAGGTATCTTTTTGGAATGCAGCAAAATCCACTGCCATGACAGGATGCTGACGCAAATACACACCACCGCACTCAACCATTTACTGACACACACACCCAGGCTTTTGCTGAGACACACGCACACACACTTGCCAGTGGTGGGATCAGAACTCCTGCCTATTTACAGTTCACTATTGCAGTGCTATGCAGTTACAAGATGCACTACAGAAAATTACATATTCCAAAGCAGTCAGACTGCCCTTCTACAATTGAGGACAACAACAGGGAGACTGAGAGTCCTGAAGTACATAGCTGTAGACCTGTGTGTTTAAAGTAGGTGTCCATTACAACCTGTATACACAAACAAGACACATCATCCGCAGGTAGGCCTGAGAGGTATAGTTGTAGCACAACAGGAACCTGAACCGGAGTATGGCCATCTGCGGAATGGACAACTACTATCACTATACAGGGTTACAGTGGGTGTGCTCATACACTTAGTAGCACAGGGCTGTTAGAGATGCACTATAACTACAACTGCACAAGGTTACACTGCGCATGCTCATGCACTTAGTAACAAAGAGCTTGTTGGATGCACTGACTCAAATTACATAAGGTGGTAGTGGATACGCTCATACACTTAGTAGAACAGGGCTGTTTGGGATGCACTCCAATTCTAACCACTGAAGGCCACAGTGTGCATGCTCAAACACTTACATGTACAGAACACATTGTAATGGATTCCTATTGTAAACACACAGGCTTACAGATAGGTACATCCTGTATATATGCACATCATACTGGTTTACTACCTGATACCTGTATGTGGCCTGTAAATTATATATCTGTGTCTGTGCTGTGTGATACACATGCATACATGTACATGAAGTACTGACATATATATGTTACATATACACATTCATGCATGTGTGGACGTGACGGACAGTAGGTTACCTGGGTCACGCAGGCAGATGCTACCTACAGCATGTGTCACGCACCTTGCTACCCTGAAAGGCATACATTGATAGCAGGTTGTGGACAGTGGCATTATATGTAGACCAGTGGCATGTGCAAGCATAATGTGTGAGCCACCTTGTGTAATGGTACTGAGGTGCAGGTGACAAGATGACCTCTCTCAGCTGTGGTAATAGTTGTTATTATTAGCAGGACTGTTACCCTAAGTATATCTCACATTGGTCATATACACAAGTTCTGTCGCTGTCCGTCACCTTACATGGGGCATTTGCTACCAAGGACATTAATGCCACATGCAGTGATGTCATGGTATGGGTGGCAACTGCTAGTCCAAAACAATGAGCCAATATCCCGCTGTTATTATGAGGTCGTCCAGTGTCTGTCATTCTGGGCTGTCATGACCGAATGACGAGCCTTCAACACAGAGCAAATGCATCCATGTTACATGTGTGTGTGGATAATACCTAGGTCGCATTTACTCATATAACCGCATTCCAAGGCAAATGTCCTACACACAGAAGTAACACCCTGACACCTACATGGCAATTGCAATGGATACCTATGCTAACCCATGCTAAATGTGTGGCTTTAGTAATCCATTAGCTCAATATATAACCTACAATGGGGAATACTGACATCTGTGCAGTGAGGAACACCTGGCTGAGGGCTCTGTAGTGCACAATTGCACTACCACCATATAACTCAGATCCAGACATGTGGGGCATAACAGTGGTATGGAACATACCAGCTGGTGGTGTACACATATTCATAAAGGCTACTCACATGTAAGGACCACTACTCCAACATAACGCATTTCAGATGAGTCAGGTACAGGTGACAGTGGCAAATGCTGCATTCTAGGTTGTATCCACATATACATCCACCAACCTGTGCCCAGACTACCAACACACATCCATATGTGGTATGACATAGTATGGTAGACCACCAGATAACCCTCGATTGGTGGACTGTACCTAGACCTACATCAACTGTGCAATGTACCCAAGTACAGACACAGCTGCATAATGTGTTATGCAATGCAATAATACCACTGTTTATAACCTGCTCATTTGTACACATACCAGGGTCCTTCGGATGTTGTCAGCATTAACAGGGTCGATTGTTACTGTACACCAATAACCAACACCCTCATGGTTGGATATGACCTAACCATACCTGCCCTGGATATGTACATCACACACTCATACAACATATATTACATTACCATAGCTTTCATTTACCTTTCTTCATACAGGTGTCTACAGCCATTACATGCATGGACATGGCAGATAGCATGCTAACAGTACATAAGGTTTGATATCTATGTTGACAGAGGTAATATCCCCTCTCTACTGGTCACCCATGACACCTATCATATCATACAACACCCCATGTGGCATGAATGTTTTTAGACATGTCCACCTAATGCAATACCTACAAACATACCCAAATAACAGACCATAGGACCTACACAAGGCCTGTATTGACAGACTTAGGGAAATCCAGCTCTGCACTGTATGTTCCTGAGTAGTTACAGGTGATATGTTCATGACATGTACAGCCATGTGTGGCCACAGCTCCTACATATACCCCATGTCAACAATTGCAAGCCATGCATGCTGTGTGCTGTCTTGACATTAGCCTTAGTACCACAATAGCCAGCACATGCTGGGGTGAGATGTTTACAAGCCACAGATGCTATGCTATGTTTCACACATTGTGTGGGGAAGGTGAGGAATGTATCCTCTTGACCTGCTAGTGCACGTACTGATGTAGACCGCATATGTGTACATGTATTGCTGTTTGTGTAGATTCCATGTGTGTGCAGTGTCTGATGTCTGAAGGTGATTGTTGTCTTAGTACATCATGCTGTTGCAATACAGACTCAACATTACCAACTGTATATGGTGATATGCTCTAAGTACAGTAAGCCGTACATGAGGTATGGATGGATGTTTGGACATGACTACTAAGTGGTGGGTCTTCTTTGCAGATAAATGATTACTGAAGACAGCTCACTTGTGTGTTACAACCACTCCTACAATAACCTGTGTACCTGCTAAGGTCAGGTTTTGTTAATTGAAGTTGAAGACAGACAATGTTGAATGCTGTAAGGGTGACACTGAAGGCAAACCCCATGACACCTGTAACAGTAATACCTCCCCTGTGCATATATTGTGCATATATCAGCACAGTTGTCATAGGAAAGAGTCAGTAAGCATTGTATTGGATGTGATAGTGCTGTACTGCTGTAGTACCTATCATGAGGTAGCCATGTGTTTGATTCACTGTACTGGCACGTGTGGGTGTGTGTCCATGTATGTCACGTATGGTTGGGAATACATCCCACATGTTATCACTCTCCTAAACACTGTTGGTGACACCAGTACAGAGTGAAGTGTAGAAAGAAAGCCATAGGCAGATGGTTAAACCACACACATGTAAAGTGTCTGTATGTGTGTGACATAGGTGTATATCTTTTTGAATACCGGTGTGTGTGTGTGTGTGTGTGTGTGTGTGTGTGTGTGTGTGTGTGTGTGTGTGTGTGTGTAGCTGTCCATGTGTATGGCTGTCTGGTTCCTGGAGTGAGGCTGTATGTTACCATAATGGAATGTTAATGCCCCCTCCCCCATCCACTCAAAGTACCATCCCTGTTGATAATATCAATCATAGACAGGCATACTAACCGCCTGTTAACATGTATGCCCTGGGGTGTGACCTGTTGTTACATAGCCTACTGATGGACCCCCTCCCCACATACACTCACTGCACTGTAGTATCCCTGTCGATGTCCTCAATCTTAGGCCATTCCAACTACCTGTTCATGGGTAGTCTCTGTGGTATGTCTTGTAATTGCATAGTACTATAATGATGATATGCACATAGGCAGGGGTTGACATCCGAACACTGGCAACTGTGTGTGTGTGTGTGTGTGTGTGTGTGTGTGTGTGTGTGTGTGTGTGTGTGTGTGTGTGTGTGTGTCAGAGTGTGTGTTACTGTGTCTGGAATCCCTGAGTGTGTGGGTGTGTCTGTGTTTGCATGGTGTCATGGCAGTGGGTATTACTGCTTCCCAATGAGATGCCACTATTTCCACTGGCCTTTACCCTTGACATCCAGCATACCACAATTTTACCCACTCCGCGCGCCAGGTAACTATTCCTGTGATATCACCCACTATGGAAGCGACAGCTGTAAACACAGTAGCTTACTACACAGTTATCATGCCCTTGGATCATTAGAATAGTAAACACAATTGAAACATGGGAGAATATAAATGTGATGTGGAAGCTACAAAGTGCAAGCAGGTATTGTCATACTGACCTGTTGGTAGTCAACATGTACATATGGGACTCCCACATACAACAACACCTGAAAGAAGAAGGCAGAACGTCAGGATCAACATGCTGTTAGTGTTGCTACACATGATACATGCTGTCAGATGTACAAAATGCAGTCTAAAACTACAATACATGTTATGTCTGCTGCTTGTCAATACTACTCAACAATATTAATCTACAATTGTCTACCTAGTATGTTCACCCTGTGCATCAGACCATATGAACATGTCCCTGCACCAATGGTGTGGATGACAGGGATGCAGCACAGGCATCATCATATGCACAGGGTGATAATGTCAGCCAGAGGCCTAGGCTTTGATATTGGATGACATATTGTGTGTGTGTTAGGGCCTGTGATATCATTGGGCATGTGTGGATGTTATGCGTGTGTGTGTTGAGGTGCCCTACATTTGTTTCCAGTGTGTGTGTGTGTGTGTGTGTGTGTGTGTGTGTGTGTGTATGCATGCATACAGGTCAGGCATAAGGTTGGCCTTCACAGGGGTAATATTGACAGCTGCAGACTGTACAAGGCAGATGTCACAGTTCACGGTGTCCGGCCACGGCCATGTGACCTACGCCTGCCAGGGGTTGCACAGGCACTACCAGGCAGAGGTCCAGATTGGGTACTGTCTGATGACACATGTCCACTGGAATCATGTCCCTTTTGGGACCATCCAGGACCACGTACACGTGGCCTGCTGCATCCTGGTGTGGACTGCACAGCACCAGCTGCACTGCTGCTGTTACCGCCACTATGGGAGGGGGCATGTGCAGTAGCATGTTCACGTAGACCTTCAACAGGTGATGTATCCAGCCTATGTCCATGTGCCTGATGCCTCACTCCCACCAGATGTTCCAGCACAGACATTCCACTCTCTAGGATTGTCTTGCCATGGTCAAGGACTCCCACCATGTCACACAATCGTCTATCCAAAACATCTGCAAGATGATGGGGAGCATTTGCAAGTGCCTGGATGCTGTTGGTTAATGAACAGACAGCAGCCCTCTGAAGCCTCAGACCCTCTCTGTTGTGCCATTCAGCATGTGCCTGTGCCTCCATTACAGCCCGAAACATGTGTCTGGTGACTCCAGCTGATGTGCTTGTTCTCATAGGGGCATGTTGGCCAGAGGTCCTCCTAAGAGCAGTGCTGGGCACATGCCTGTGTGGGACATCACCAGTCTGTTGACTGGGAGCATGGTGTGCAGGCACACCTTCAATAGTCACCACATTTCCCTGTTCCATGCTACTACCCGCCAACTGTTCTTTCTCTATGGCCGGTGGTGATGGGGTATGTGCAGGCAGGGGAACTGTGTGCGAGGATGAGGGGGAGACAGATGGAATGGCAACCAATGGCACAGATTCAGCCCCTGGCAACCCGACCTGTGTCTCAATCATACTATCATCATCATTTCTAGCATCTGTGGTGTCACTAACATCCAGTGAACTACAGGAGGGCAATGCACCTACATCAACATCTGTGAGGAGAAGACAAGAACTGTACATTAAAAGTTATACCAGACACACACGGACAGAGACACACACACAGACAGAGACACACACACACACACACACACACACACACACACACACACACACACACACACACACACACACACACACACACACACACACACACGCACACACACAGAGTCACACACAGACACACAGACAGAGACACACACAAACACACAGACAGAAACAGACAGAGAAACACACAGACAGAGAAACACACAGACAGAGACACACACACAGACAGAGACACACACACAGACAGGGACACACAAAGACAGGCACACACAGACAGAGAAACACAGAGACAGAGACACACACAGACACACACACACAGACAGAGACATGTACAGAAACACACAGACACACACACACACACACACACACACACACACACACACACACACACACACACACACACACACATAGACACACACACACTACATGCAGGTGATATGGCAGATGGCATTCAGCTTAGACAATTATAGTTTCAGCTTAGGCAGCTATAGTGGTAGTCATCATACATCCCTGAGTTGCACACAGCAGCATGCATGTGGTATAGCAGACGGCATGCACCTTACATAACTATAGTGGTGGTTAGCATACATACCTGTATTGCACCCTTTGTATTAGTAGCCTATGCGCCATACCTGCAACACAATTCATGCACTTTGCACTGTTGCATTGCACTGCCATGGTGTGTGCAACATACACCACATGTTAACGGACCATCACCGACCTTTGTACATCTGCCACTGATGCTTTGTGTTAGCCACCACCCCTATGTGTGACAACATGAGCAGTAGGGTATGTCGACTGCATACTAAGTTTGCCTGAGCTGTAGCTTGCATATCTCCCCCAAGCAGTGCCTGTCCATTCAACATTATTCTGCCTACCCCTGAGCTGAGTGTATACATTGTGCATATGGCTGTACACATGTTTGGCATGGCTGTCCCTACTTTGCAATGGTGCCACAGACCAGCACAGGTTTACAGTACACCAGCCTGCTGTATGGCGTATGATCTTGCCAATCACATGTAGTATGACATGTCTTCCGCTGAAGTGTTGAATGACATGCATACATGTGTAACACAATGGTGTCTTTCCCAATCTACAGTATGGTAATGGTGTCCCAATGTAGGGACATGTTATACTAACATGGGCCTTCAGCTGAGGCAATGTTGTCTGTCCACCCTACAAATATGCAGGGACATACTGCAGATTGAGCTGATGTGCATAGCCATTGCAGGGCATCATGTGGTTTCACAATTGCTCTACAGTGTGAGCTACTGACATGGTTCATAGCCATGACTATGTTCACATACAATACATATCCAATGTGGAATGTGACCCACGTCACCAAGGTGTATACACAATAAACCCTAATGTGGAATGTGTGACACAGGTCACAGAACGGTATACGGATAACACCCCTGCACATCTGCAACCATATTACTTATACCTGCCAACTATGCCCACACATGGCTAACATACAAGTTCTCTATGTCCCACATGCCATCTGTGTACCTCACACACATAAGGAGTAGGCATGACAGTGATGTCTAACACCAGCAAGATGAATGTAATGTATCTGTGACTTGATGTGGATGTATGTGTATGTTGTGCAACACATGTATGTATTTGGATACTGTATAGGTGAATGCTTCCATGTCATGACACACTCCAGATGTTCAAGACATGTTATGTGGTGGTTTCATGTTATGCCTACACAAGTTGTGCACAGGCCTGTATGATGTGTAGTGTTTCACATCTGTACAATCACCATTACACAAGGGCCACAGTTGTATTGTGTCAAGCCAATCTACAACATGGTGTACACACATGCACATCACTTCTACTGTATGCTTTGCTTCATGTCTCTGGCCATCCTCCATGGCCATGTGTACACATGTGCAGTCCAATGGTTGTGATGGCCATCATATTTCACATGTCAGTGTTATCCCATATGAAATACACCCATAGATGTCTTATGCTCCACTGAGGACAGGGTTATGCAGACAAAGGGTGGTATGTATGGGATGTGAGACATGTTTTGCAGGATAGTTGAGCAGTGTTGCAGTCAGCCCACTACATGTCATGGACATGTCTGATAGCACATGACATTGTGTGACATTCATAGCAAGGGTATACTCCACAAGGGTGTATCCTGTGGGCCGGGCATACTCCAGCTCCAACATATTTAGTATGTGTCCACACATATGCTCTCTGTACAGTACTGTTCTTATTCCCAACATGTGTAATGCTGATATGTAGCACCTGTTCCTACAGGGAACACACCTCCACCATTGTATTCTCTGTTGTCCACACATCTGGCAATGACGGTTTGGAAGGTTTAGTGTAGGTGTTTCATATAGTCTACAATTGTTTCACATAGGTAAACAGTGTGATGCATTGCAAGTCTGATCAGTGTCCATTACCAGGACCACCATATATTATGTGTACGTGTGTTATAGCAGATAGCATGCAATTAATATGTTCCATGCATTACCAAGCCTGGTAAGTAATAGCAATCTCACCTGACACAGGCTGCTGTTGCTGCAAAATGCCAGAGGTACAAAAACATGGGTGTTACAGCAGTAATATCATAATCCACACCTGTGTGGTAGCTACAAGGTGCAATGTCTATGTTAGCACATAAGCCAGTACAATACATTATACTATGGAGTATGCACATCTGTGCATACATAGAGTAGCAGACTAAATTATGTGGCATGTGTGCATACATGCCTTGCATATGATGTTACATTACATATTGTACAGTAACACATGTAACTATGTCATATATGGTTGTGTTTTATGTGCAGTAGTGACTTACCAGGCAACTCCAGGCTTGGTGGTTGAGAGACACCCACCTCCACAATACCAGCTAACACTTGTGGATGGAGATCTGCAGGTGTCCCCAGGTTGGCCAGTAGCTTCTCGGTAAGTGTGAGTGGGAGCTGGGTGAGTGGCCCCCCACCTGTTGCACCTTGTTGCCTGGCAATTGCATTTGCATGCTTTTTTGCCCATCTTATCTGGTCAGTGCAGTGACAGCGCACCTGCTGATAGGTGCGATTGTGACCACCAACATCATTTACCCTCCTGCAGAGTTCCTCTCACAGGACATCCCGCTGCTGTGCATCCTGTGGCACATAGCTGAAGAGCATTGTGTAGTTGTCGAGGAGGTATGGGATGAGGACCTCATCCTCAAAGTGGCTGTATGGCGGCAGTTGGCTATGGGGTATACTTGGAAGACATAATGATGGAGACAGGTCACAGTAACTCACAGAGAAGTACAGCAGTACAGCCGAACATACATGTGTATCACATTTATTAAGTTTACAAATATGTCTTTGTAGATCTACATGACACTAACACCACTGACATGTATAAGTCACACACATTTGACACCTACTGGTGATGTGATGTTATCACCATATATGTGTGTGTCATGAGATGACATTGCTCATACATCATGTGGATGTTGTCTTAACATGGGCATGTCTGTTTGCCTGTAGTGGTGCCTTTACCTATCAGCACATGTCTGGATGTGTTCACATTAATGCAATCACCTTAATGCTGTGTATATGCCACATATATAGTCATACATAGCCGTTAGGGACATGACCTGAGACCATGCAGACATGCAAGAATGTATGTGTTTTGCCATATACATCTACATGGCACTGTACAGCTTTGTAGCATCCTGCCATGTATTGCCTGTGTTGCGCCTGTGTAACACATGGGACAATAGCTAGCCTGATGGTATTTGCAGGGTTGGATATCAACTATGGCATGTATGGTCATAGTGATGTGGTAGACTATATGCCCTGGGCCATTTATGAGCCTAGGCAGACAGGTTACCTAGCTGTAGGCAATAGGCAGGTAATATTCAGTGGCCAGTTCAAGCAGTGCCACAGAACTGATACACATGGTTACTGATATATTTGGCATGCGGTCTTCACACCATGTCACAGAGAGGGGCAATGTGCAGCTTTGCTGGACAGGGATGCATAGTATGGCAAGAGTATGTTAAGTGTATGGGGTAGGGATCTGTCAGGCATGTTGTGATCCTTGTACTAGAAAGACGGATATCCATGATGTATGTGTTTATTTGGGATCAGGATGTGTTAAGTGTGGCATGTCCAACACCTCTGGGTTGGACATGGCTTTATTCAGGGTAGGCTTCTTGCTACATAGTGCAGCTAGGGATTGCGAAAGGCAGTGTAGGCCATCTACACATGGGCAATAACCCTTAAAGGAAATATGTGATCTATTATGGGTCACATGGGTGTTGAGTATGGCTGAGCAGTTATCTCTATATTCCTGGTTGGCACCCTGTCATGATTAGGGGTGCCACATATGACTACCTGTCATTTGTGATCATGTAATTATCAAAGGGAAGTACTGTCCAGCTGCATCTCATACACACAGTTGCCATTATGTTGACCGCTGCCTAGGTGGTAGTTAATGGGTACAGGGTTTGTAACAGGGGATGACAGTGCAATACTTAGCTGTCAGAATGTGGCCATACATCACACACCACATATCTGATATACTAAGGCCCTTCTGCATGTTGAATGCAGCACACAATGAGTCGACTATTGCTCCTAGTTCATAGTCATTTGCAGACATCAATAGGCTGATGCCTTCTGTGTTAGTCTATGTTGTATAGATACCAAAGAGGTACCAGGAATGACCAGTGTATTACTGTGGCTGGCAGTGGTTTGATGTGCGTGTATTCATCGGACACCTTCTGTAGTGTGGTTTATGCCAACAGTCCAGTTGCCAACCACTCCTGGGACATAGGTATATACACCTACTTTACTGAGTGTAGCTGGAACAAAGTATGGGTGATGATGTCCTACGACCTGGCAATGTCATGATATGCAGTGTAAATCAACCCTACTGTCATCTACATCTGTACCTAGTAAATCAATTACATTGACCACGGTTCATGGCCGTACAGACCAGACTCAGCAGGGTAGTTGTGCACTATGTCCCATTATCAATGGTGTCTCCCCCTTTGTGGGGTGTGATAACTGTTGCTGTGCACCATTCAGTGTATACACAGCCTGACATGGAGCTATGATTGAACATGATGAGTATGTGGATAGCTGAATGTTCTTACATTTGTGTAGGATACACCTTGGGATGGTGACAGGTCCCATGAAAGCTGTATGTATGGCATTAGAGAGTGCAGCTTGAACCTGCATAGTCCTTAGTACAGGGGCCCTGTAGTGTACATGGATATATTACTAAGTGTACCTGTTGGGGTTGGGGGGGTGAGAGTGGGTTTAGGATCTCCGAGACCCTATCAGGATGAGTGTGTGCTATTTTTTTGTAGGTGCAGTACTTCCCATGCCATAGTGCTGAGCAGCACGGCAGGTCTTGTCATTGCCATTACGATTAATGACACAGCTATAGAATGCTCTGTGCTTGGCCTCATAATATGTGGCTGATTGGTTTCATGGTAGCTTTGCGTGGTTTCATATGGTGTATCTGCATCTTAGTGAGGCTGACCAGGGATCGCCTACACTCATGTGTGTTCACTCTCGCAACAGTTACTACTTTCTGTGGTACAGTTTAAAGCATGGTACCACCAGTTTGCCTACTTGTTTGTGTTGGGTTGACTCCTGGTTCTGTTTCAATGACACAATCACTGCACATATGTGACTGCTTAAGGTTCATTTGTGTAGTATTCAGCATTTGCACATGCATTGTCCATCTGCATGGGTGCCATGGCACTCACCACTCTGCTCTTAGGGAATATAACATTGGCATTGGAGACTAACTATGTGTTGCATACTGTTAGCCCTGTTTGTGTGACTACTGTCATCCAGGTCAGAGGGGTCGATGGAATTCAACATGCATTGAGCGCAGGTGTTGGTACATGAGGAGTCTTCACAGTTCATAATAGAATAGTTGAGAGTAGCCAATAGTATAGCTCTGTCTCAAACCTATTCTTCCCCATTACAGCACATTATGGCAGTTGGGAAGTCTGCAGCCTGGTGAGTGATCTGTCTCAAGGTGCATGTTGAATTCGACTGTGGCACAAAGATAATTGCTCAGCATAATGCATCTGATGTTATGCAAGTGCGATTAGCGTGGGGGTGTACATATCATTCAGGAATATGGACACACCTACAACCCATGTGTTCCAATAAAGCATAATGGGCAAAATGTGAGGTATGTTATGTGTTGTACCATGGTCATGTAGGTGTGCTCTCCGGAGCATTGAAACATGTCTCAGCCACTGCACAGATATGTACTCCATGTTAGGGATTGACATATGTGTGTCCATATAGTGTTTCTGACATGTATCATTGTGTAGTGATACCCGTAGTGCATTGCTTGGCTGTCCCTGTAACTGCAGTGGACCCTCACCTGAACCATGCATGATGAAGGCACTATAGGGGTAGCATGAGCCCTAGGCTGTATCCAGATTCCTAGGGGTGACAGGTGCAGGCCCTGTCTGGCAAAGCATCATGGTCTGTTAACCATGTTATCCCAGGATGACAGATACTGGATACCCTGCGACATGCACCACTACACTACACAAATATGTAATACAGTCCTTTTGTCCCTGTACTGCAGTATCATTCTGGCCAGTGACAGAATGCTACCCAGGCCTTGGGACATACCTGCATGGCCTACTAGACCTGACAGTTCCTACATGTGTTTCCATGCTGTCCAGGCTACTGCATCACAGGTCCTGCACAACAACATGGAATATGCCAGAGCCATGTGTATAGATCAATAGGTGGTCTGTGTGTATGAGTATGTGGTTAATCATGTCAGATAGGCAGCTGACAGTATGTATGCTCTCGTATAGGTTGGTGTGTAACATAGTGCTAGAGTTTGCACTCACAAATAAGTGCTGTTGGGCATGTTTCTAGTCATGTGTTCAGAGGTGTGGCACAATTATGCAAACTATGTCATACAGTTTGTGTATATCGGTGTCTGTCTCTTCCTGCTTGGGGAGTCACTTGTTTGGCCAAATACTTAGACACGTCTGTGAATGTGTGTGATTTCCAGTTGTGTGTGGGTGTCCTTACTGTGTTCTGGTAAGGGTATGTGTTGGTTGTGTTGATGAGCTGCATGTGTTAACCTACACCTCATGACTGTCCAGACTGGGCTGCCATCCAGCTTACCCCTGTAGCTGCATTCCAGACAATGTGTGGGGCATGGTGTTAGGTGGGTCTGGCAGTGTACATGGCATAGAGATTACATTCCCCCAGGATGGCCACATACACAAAGCTCAAATTAGGAGACACCAGTAGCTGACTAGTGGACATGCCTATATAAACAGTCAGTACTACAAGTACCAAGTACTGTCTTTAGTTTACGTATTGCCTATGAAGAAGTTTTAGACAGTGATTCTCAGATGTAATTATTTGTGTTATGGACGTGACAACACTGGCTATTACAGACACAGTATAGCTACCCTTGGCGGCAAACCTCCTCTGAGGAGCACATCAAATCCTGTTACTTGATTATAGATGATGCAAGTGTCTACAGGTCTGTTTCCTTCTCTGGGTATATACTCACATATCCATCAGGAACATGAGCTCTGTTGGGCACAGACATGCATTTCCCAAACAGAGTCACATATCAATAGGCTCTGATGCCACTATCAACATGATTAGAATATAATTATATAGTGTGAGCCATTACCTATGATGTGACCATTACACATGGACAGCTGTCTCCTACATCTTACACTCCTACTGCAGATGTTACACTGGAGTTAAAGATGATGTGCAACCTGTTTCATTACCAGTGTTGTGCACTACCTTACATACAGTATGTGCAGGTGGCTGTTAGGTTGTGCTACACAAACCTGGTAGTTCGACCAGTGTGTCTGTATTATGCAGGTGTGCACATAGCCATTTGGCCCAGCCCTATAACAAGGTTCACTACAAATTTGCATAACATGTACACATGCACAGCTGTTATTGCTTGCAAATGATAGTAGAGAGGTGGATATTACATGTGTTATCTGCATGGATAGTTACCTGGCTCTTCCAATTATCTTTGTTATCATGCTGCTAACCTGTCAGATGAATACTAATGCTATGTATCCTGTCATTGAGTATTGTAATTGCCAATAGATATAACTACTGTTTGCATAACATATCAGAACTGCTATGTAGAATAGAATACAGATCTGCCTAGATTACTGTACTTTACACAGTTATTGGCACAGTATCCCACAATGCACGCCATATTTGCACGGTAAGCCCACCTTTAACATGTTAACCTTACTTATACACCCATGCATATGTCGACTGTTACAATATAACAACATATACTATCCCCTGTTATAGCACATACTTGTTGGACCAATCCTGACACTGACAGTGGCTGGAAGCAAAATGGTGGGTTTCAAGCCCATAGCATCCCTTGTGGTGTATGTGGAGCGTGCCGTGTGACCTACAGCAGTACACACATAGAATACTACAAGCATTGCTACTGCTCAACAATACGTCACTACAAGATAACTATTTCCACTAAATGCATTGATTGCACTGTAATTCTTACAGTACAGATACTACATATACAGACATACCACATGTTATACATACCATCTTAGCAATCGGAGATGTTATTAACTAGTTTACTACTCATTTTTGGTTCATCTTTCTGTGTTTTGTACTGTCCTATAGGTAGATACAGATGGTTTGAATGTGTGACAAGGCAACCTTTTATAGTTACAGATCAGTAACATGTGCTATACCGATGGCCAATTGGTGTTCCTAAGTAGCTAATTACATGCACATCAACTGCGCTGCTACTGCTTTAGCCAATATCATGGCTACAGTGGAGTATAATTGAATAGTCCAGTTGGGCGTTGTCCCTTTGCCTTACTTGTGAGGAAGACAGTCTGGAGGTTTTTTTTGGAATCCATTGCAACAGCTGTATTGAGACGAACAGTAATATATTGTGTGTAATGCCTACAGGAGTTGGATTAAATGTGAGTACTGCTGTTATATATCTGAACATTGCTACTTGTGCAGGGTTTGTCTGTACCTAATACTTCTGCATATGTGTCAGTCTGGCCAGGTTGTTTGACCAGCTCAAGGCTGTATAGCTATGCATATAATGTTAGGGGGTTTACAGTGTGCTTACCAGACATATTTAGTTTGGTGTTACTGTGTATCATACTGTGCTTATAATCAGTACTCGTTAAAACTTCCTGATGTACGAAACTTTCAACCCTCTGAAACGGGATTAGTTCATACAAACCCTGTTACATCAGCGGCTGCTCAATTGAATAACGGCAACTATTTCACATAGGGCCATGTTAGTGCGTCTGTATCCAGGTATGTTAAAGTTTCAGCAGATGTTGTACAGCAGTTGCATAATTGGTTATGGTATGACAGTATGTATTGATGTAATTATTTCGGTTGTGGGGTACATGTTGGTGGGTGTACATAGCACATGCAGGTGTGTAGGAACCCCTTTTATACAATGTCTATATGTGTGTGGGTGTTTTTTCCCTATGTGAACACCTTTCCCTTAGTGGACTAATAATATGGTAAATGCAGGCTGATTCATTAAGGCACTATTAAATGCTTTCTGTATAGTATGCAGGTACTGTTAGTCCTTGAATCCTTTTGGCAATACATCGGAATGTAATAAAGATTTGCAA